>NC_055999.1:38031767-38331767 GCF_018446385.1 Zingiber officinale
GTATGTACGTAGTCCAGAATCCCCTCCGTCTTGTTTGTTGCCGTCTTAAATTGCACTTTGCTCTGTTTCCCAAGAACACAGAATTTGCAGAATTCAAGCTTGCACGTTTTGACACCCTTCAACAAATCTCTCTTGTGAAGTTCTAGCATCCCACGTTCACCCATATGCCCTAGCCACATATGCCACAAGACAGTACTATCTGATTCAGACTCCACCGAGGCGACTCCACCTACAACTGTAGTCCCTATCAACTTGTAGATGTTTCCTGCTACCTTTTGTCCTTTCATTACCGTCAGAGCTCCCTTGCTGACTTTCATCACCCCACTCACTGATTTGTAATTACAACCAATACCATCCAGTGTGCCTAGTGAGATCAAGTTCTTCCTTAGCTCTGGTATATATCTGATATCACATAAAGTTCTGATCACACCATCAAACATCTTGATTCTGACATTCCCTATGCCGATAACCTTGCATGATGCATCGTTTCTCATCAACACTGAACCAGAATCCACTGCCCTATAGGTGTCAAACCAATCCTTGTTTGGAGTCATGTGATATGAACATGCAGAGTCTAAAATCCATGCATCCGTCAGCTGCTCCGAACTTGACATAACTGATAGCATATCTCCATCACCGCTTTCTGAATTTTCTTCTTCAACTATGTTTGTAGACTTTGCCGAACTACTTTTGTTCTCTGCAACATATTTCTTTATCTCTGGACAATTTCTCTTGATATGACTTTTACCTCCACATTTGTAGCACGTGATCACCTTCTTCCTTCTCGACTTAGAACGAGTCTTGTTGTTGTTGTCATATCCATGTCGAGATTTGCTCCTACCACGCTCTTGGTTGCTATTTACCACAAGTCCTTCTCCTTGAGAAATTTCATCGCTTGTTTTCTTCCTTTGGTGAAAACCTAGCAACGCACTTGTGATCTCCTCCAATTTGAGAGTTTCCTTACCCCACATCAAAGTAGTAACCAAATTCTCGTACGTAGGAGATGAAGGTAGAGAATTCGACAATATCAGCACCTTGTCTTCGTCTTCGATCTTCACATCAATCCGCTTCAGATCACTTACAATCTGGTTGAATACGTTGATGTGCTGGCTCAGATCGGTTCCTTCTGTCATCTTCAGCCCGAATAATTTCTGCTTGAGATACAGCTTGTTTGTCAATGATTTTGACATGTACCGGCTTTCCAGCTTTTGCCAAACTGTCACCGGTGACTCCTCGTCCATGACATGGTACATCACGTCATCCGTAAGACAAAGCCTGATTGTTGCTACTATCTTCTGATTTCTCCATGCTTTCCGGTTTTCTTTCTCCTAGCGCCTTCACCATGCCTTGTTGCACCAACAAGTCCTTGACCCTTCTCTGCCATAATCCAAAGTTTCCGGTTCCGTCAAACTTCACCATATCAAACTTCGCAGAAGTCGTCCCCGACATGTTGAAGAAATCTGCCAAAAACCTGGAGCTCTGATACCAATTGTTGTGCAAAGAAGGGGGCAATACCTCTCAACCTTTTTGAACCGCGGAAGAAGAGGAAGAGAGAAAAGAGATCGCGCGGAACAACAAGACAAAGACGCACAAAAGAGAGCAAACACCAGGAAGGAGAAGAAGAAGAGAAAGAAAAAGAGTTACCGTGGTTCGGCGACTTGCCTACTCCACAAAACGGCCGAAGCTTTATTAGAATTCTCTTCTACACAAGAGAATCACATCTAATGATTCTTGTGTTTTATGATCTCCAATGGGTTTACAATGATCCCTATAAATACTGCTAAACCCCCCAGACCCGGTAAAAACGTAACAGAATTTGTTATGAAAAACATAACAAAATTTAATTATATAAAATCTTAACAGAATTTTATTACGAAAAATCTTAACAGTTTTTTCTTCTATGACATCCCTTCATCCAAATATGAGCCACTCGTCAACAATTGAGATGGTAGAAGAGTGTTGCTTGAAGACGAGGGATGAATTGCCAAATTTTCCCTTCATAAGGGGCTATCCAAAGAGCCCTCAATAGAGGGGTTGTACCTTCCAAAATTGTAAGGTAGTGGTCGGTAATAATTTTTCTTGAATAGGAGAAGTGATGACAATTGACAAGGAGATTAATCCTTCTCGATGGATGTAGGGATCTTCTATATTCAACCTTTGAAGGGGCTGCAACTTGATGATGGTTGCTGTCAAAATTCTCCAAGGAGAAAGAGAAGAAGTTGCTACCAAAATTCTCCAAGGAGAAAGTGTAGTGTTTGAAACTAATTATTTAATTAAGAGAATTTATTTGATTATTTCAGATTTTATCAAGAATTTATTTATTTAAATAGATAGATTTAGTTAGATTTAATTAATTAAGTTAGCTTAAATTTATGAAATTTTAATTGATTAATTATATTAAGAAAATGGTTGATATAAATATATATAAAATTTATTTAAAATCTAAATGTGTACATAAAAATTATATAACTCATGTGTATAAATTTTTATATAAATTTATAAAGATTTAGTATTTATATAAAAATTTATATAACTTAGTAAGTATATAAAAATTTATATAACCCATGTGTATAAATTTTTATATGACTTAATAAATATATAAAAAAATTTATATAACCCATGTGTATAAATTTTCTTATCAAAAGTTATAAGACTTAGTATCTATATAAAAATTTATGTAAGTATGGATATAAATTTTTATATAAAAATTTACAAGACTTAGTATTTATATAAAAATTTATATGACTTAGTAAATATATAAAAATTTATATAACCCATGTGAATAAATTTTTATATAAATTTATATGACTTAGTAAGTGTATAAAATTTTATATAATCTATGTGTATAAATTTTTATATAAAAATTTATAGGACTTAGTATGCATATAAAAATTTATATAACCATAGATATAGATTTTTATTATGTATAAAATTTATAAAGACTTAGTGTGTATATAAAAATTATTATAACGTATAGATATAAATTTTTATATAAAAATTATACATGACTTAGCATAATAAAAAATTATATGGCTTAGTATAAAAAATTCACATGATTTAGTAATTTTGGTATAAGGAATAGGTCCAATATTTCTTGTAAAATAAGAAAAGAAATATAAAGCCCTAAGCTTCCACCTTCTATAAAACCCTTACCTTTAAAGCCCCATCTTCTCCCAATTCTGTTGGCCATAAGAGCTCCACCCTCCCCATTGTTCTTCCACCAGTTCTAGAGCTCCAACCAAAGGTCAAGAAGAGTGTGTTGATAGCTAAAAATTGAAGGCATGTTCCCTACTTGAATTATGTTTTAGTTGGTTTCTATAATTAGTGAACTTCAAATCCTACAGTTTTATGTTCTTGGTTTTTTGGGAGCATGATACTCTAGTTTAGGTTATTTTCTTAAGCTCCAAATGGTTTGTATAGATGGAGGATTTCAGATTTCATGAGGGGTAGTTTCCTCACTAAATTTTAATGGTTGTCCATCATGTTTTTTTGCTTTACAATTTTGTGTATGTTCTCTACTTGTGTTTACTTTAGCTAGATCTATAATTTGGGCTGGATTTTAGATTCTAAAGGGTTGGTTTTATTCATTGATTTTAGAAGTTATTCATCTTGATGATAACTCCACAATTGCTTCATGTTTTCCATGTGATTGCCATTAGAAGATAGGGAACTTTGCATGCTCAAATTATAGTGTAGGAAATCTAAGTTTCAGATTTATTTAAGGGGGGTTTTATTCACTAATTTTATAGGTTATTCATCTTGATGATAAATACACAATTGCCTCATGTTTTCCATGTGATTACCATTAGAAGATAGAGAGCTTTGCATGCTCAAATTTTAGTGTAGAAATATTAAGTTTCAGATTTTATAGATTCTCAAGCTCCTTTGTTTAGAAGATGATACCATATTAGTTCCTATAATTTGTAGGTTTTGGATTTTATAAATCCTTATGCTCTTTTATATTTTAAGAAGGTGATACCATGTTAGCTCCTATAAATTTGTAGGTTTCAGATTGTATAAGTTCTTAAGCTCTTGTTTTTGAAGATGATACCATGTTACTTCCTACCATTTGCAAGGTTCAGATTTCATAGATTCCTATGCTCTTTTGTGTATTTAGGGGGTAATACCATGTTAGCTCCTAGAACTTGTAAGTTTCAGAATTTTCTTAGTGTGCTTGTGCTTATGCTTGCTTCACATCATGATAGCTTAGTAGGCTATATGTATGATATGAATTTTCATGCTTATGTTTAGGTTTATGATTATGCCATGTCTAAGTTTCTATGCATGCTTATGCGATGTTGATGTACAAGTCTATGCTTAAGCTTATGATATGAATTTTCATGCCTACATTTAGGTTTATGATTATTCCATGTCTAAGTTGCTATGCATGCTCATGCTATGTTGATGTACAAGTCTATGCTTAAGTTTAGGATATGAATTTGCATGCTTACGTTTAGATTTACGATTATGCCATGTCTAGGTTTCTATGTATGCTCATGCTATATTGATGCACAAGTCTATGCTTAAGCTTATGTTATGAATTTGCATGCTTATGTTAAGATTTATGATTATGTCCATGTTTAAGTAGTGATCAAGTATATGTTAAGATTTATGATTATTTCCTTGTTCAAGTAGTGATCAAGTTTATGTTAAGTGCATGATTATGCTTATGTTCATGTTTATGTAAAGAACGTGGTTGAGTGTGACTGGTTGTTGGGTGCTCCTCGAAATACCGTTCTATTTCTCCTGTACAAAAACTTGCACAAGCATAGAATGTTTCCTAGCAACTCATGTGCTCTTCAGAAGTTAAACTTGGATTGGAAATGAAACTTAACATTTTTACTCTAAGTTCATTCTTCAAAGTTAAACCTGGATTGGAAATGAAACTTAACATTTTTACTCCAAGTTCAACCCTTGTGTTCTTTTGAAGTTAAACTATATTACAGAAATTGATTAAATATTTATTTCAAGGATTGACTTCTAGATCGTTGGCGAGGTACTAGGTCTTCTTGGTTTTGAGATCATCCACCACTTCCTAGACAAAGCCTTTCAAATAAATTGAATATTTAAACTTCTCATAGTAACCTTAGGTTTAACTACAGAGACCTCAATCAAAGCACAAGATCGAAACACAAAATTGAAGCACAAAACGAATACACAAAATCGCTAGCCTCTTGTGTTGGTATTTCAGGATCCATACAAAGAAAATAAAACTAGTTGTACTGCGGAATAAATAACTAGTTGTACCTTTCTTCATAGATAAAGACCTCTTGATCTTATGCTGTATTCCTCTCCTCTTCTTGGACGTCGTGTGGGTGACGATCTACCAAGACAAAAACACCTGAACCCCTTTTGTTTCAAAGCCGCCTACCACCAAAAGATGCAAAGAAAGGAACGCCTCCTTCTTCTTCTCCTCCAAACCGCCGACCACCAAGGTGCTTCGTCTCTTCATTTTCTTTTCCTCCAAGCTCTGACCACCAAGAGAAGATGGAGCACCGACCCTAGAGGGAAGAAAAGGGAAGAAGAAAAGAAGTGGGGTGCCGGCCCTAGAGGAAAGAAAAGAAAAAATGGGCGTCGGCCTTAAGGGAAAGGAGAGGGTTTTTAGTTGTGGAGAACAACTTATCAATTCTTAATTGAATTGTTGATTTTTGTGCTCCTTTTATAACCCCTTGCCCTAGATAAAAAAGGAGAAAAAGTAATAGATTTTTGTTTATAAAAAATCTCTAGAAAAGAATTAACATAATTCTTTTTAGAAAAATTTCTTAGGAAAGAATTAATATAATTCTTTTTAGAAAATTTCTAAGAAAAAATAAACGTAATTCTTTTTAGAAAAATTTCTAATTCTGTTGAGAAAAAAATCTCCTTTTTTTTTCTTTTCTTTTTCTTTTCTTTTCTTTTGGTTTGGCCGGCCCCTTGCTTGGGCACCAAGCAAGGCTTCGCCGACCCCTTTCTTGGGTAGGAAGCAAAATCAAAACGGATGAATGCGAGGCTTTATAGAGGATACTACAGGGACCGAGAGGAGAAATTAGTTTTGGCCTCTTGATGGACTTGAGCTTCCTGTGTTCGACCCAAACACCCAACTCAAGTTCATCAATAATAACTCATGCCACTAAAGAGTTATTATTGAACTACCGCACCAATCCCATATTACAATATGGACTCCTATTTATCGTGAGTATGTTAGTCTCCCTGTGTTTAAGATATCGTATGCCCGTTAATTAAATGAGTTATTGACAACTCACTTAATTAACATCTAGCTCTAAGAGTAGTACCACTCAACCTTATTATCATATCGGACTATGTAATGACCCAAATTTCCTCATTTTGAGCTCCAAAAATAATTCAAAAATATTTAGAAATGCTATAGGAAAATTCTAGAGATTTTTAGAAATTTTTAGAGTATTTTTATACTATTTTTGGAGTTCGTTTGGTATTTTTACCAAGAGGAAGAAGTTAAAAAAAAATAAAAAATAATAATAATAAATATATATGTTGAAGCCAGGTTTTGAACCCAGGACCTCGGACCCGAACCAGGTTTTTATCGAGCTCAGCCAACCAACTGGTCTACGGCCTGTTTGTGAACATATATGGAGCGAGATATATATAAGTAGTAGTTAGGAATAGTAAAATAAATTGGAAATAAAAGTGCGCGGCTGAGGAATCGAAGCCGCGACCTGGGATTTGGTTTAAGCCGGGCTGACCAAGTGTGCTAGCGATCGTTTGTTATTGAAGAAGGAGAAAAATTCCATTTAAGCTATAGTTGGAAACGAAAATAACCTTGAGTATAAGATTTAAATCCTTTTCCTAAAACCTAAAAATTTCTCTCAAAATTCCTCCTCTCGCGATGGCACGCAGCGTTTCTGTTCGGGCGAAAATGAAGACGACGAAGCCGCAACTAGGGCTCGTCTCCGGCGGCCGGCCAAGGATCTAATCCGAGAGGGTTCTCTACCATCGTGATCACCTTGTCGAGGAGAACAAGTGGAGGTGAAGGAGTTGCCGAGAGCTTAAGTCCTCCGCAAGCCCTAGAAGTATTGGAAGCCACCTTTTCCTTCGGCTGTAAGTCCAAGAATTCGTGGTAAGTTGCTACTCACCTGCAGTAGGATAGCTCCGAGGTTTACCTTTTATTCCTTTCCTTGTTCCCGAAAGTTTTGAACAAACGAATTCAGAATTTCAGATTTCAAGTCGAGGTTGTTCTGCATCATGTCTCGCATTGCTGTGTTTTTGTGCTTTTGATTGGATTCTATGCTACTTAGTTTCATGCTTTGTGATACTGCAATGCAGTGAATTTGGGTGTTTCAGTGCTAGCATAAGTATTATGCCGTGGCTCAGTTTTGTATCCCTGAACAGAATAGGTTGATTCAACTTCCATGCTAAGTTAACTTGTTGATTGGTGTTGATTTAGGAATTTTCTTACAGGATTAAGACTATGGAATCATTTACTTTTGTACTGTGTGTTCCTATGTATTGACCTTTAGGTATAATTCAGTCAATTTGAAAATCCAAATCCAGTCTTTGGGAGATTTATGTTTGAATTGTTAGATTGTTGATCTAAGTCGTTATGGATGTGGATTGAGGTCATGATATTCTTGATGGTTTATGAAGCACTAAAGGACTGCTAGAACCGCTTAGAGGGAAAGCAAATAAAATGGCACCACATAGACTAGTACCATTATTTTGTTGTGTGCTTATCTCTATTGTAGTTAGACTCGGATAGAATTAGGTAAGCAAGTTTTGGTGTTACTGCCATGAATAACAAGAATGAATCCTGACTGAAATTTAGAGTAGTTGAAGATTTGTTCATTAAATCGGTTTGATGTAAGCTTGGGTTCTATATTTAGGAAGATAATTCCTGTACCGATTATTGAGGTTAGCTTAGTCTAAAGGTGAGAAGTATGTGAGTGATTTAGTTATGCAAGTAATAAGTTCAGAATAGAAGTTTGGTTTAGAAGATGAGAAAAGAGATTTATATGTTGATCAATGCAGATTTTATAAAGTATTAGTGTGCAGATTTTAGTTAAGCTTAAGATGCAGATTTTTGATAAGCTTAGTATGCAGATCTTAGATAAGCTTAGTATGCAGATTTTGTTAAACTTAGTATGCAGATTTTAGATAAGCTTAGTATGCAGATTTTAGATAAGCTTAATATGCAGATTTTAGTTAAGCTTAATATGCAAATTTCTGTTTAAACTTGTATGCAGATTTTGTTTAAGCATTGCAGTGTTAGAATTTGTTTAAACATTTCAGTTTTGTAAGAAGCATTCTTTTATAAGAAAAGTATAAGACAGATAAAGAAAAGAAAGAAAAAGGCCAAGGCCTTAAGTAGATCCTAAAGTCAAGACTTTAGGGATTTTGTCACACAAGGTGCTAAAGAAAATGTCGAGACATTATATAGAAGTATTAAAAGATAACAAGTATTTTACTTTTATCAGTGGCACTGTGCTGGACTCTTAGTTGTCCTTGGGTTGGGGTCCCATAGTCGTCCCTAGGTTTAGATAACCTAGTAGTAACGGCACGGCCGACGGTCGACAAATGGGCCGCCAAATGGGTCGGGTCGTTACAAAAGTAAAAGCAAGTACAGTTGCCGGGCCCAAGAAGAAGTTGATTATTATTTTGAAGTATTATAAGTATAAGTTTTTTTTGAACAAGTAAAACGAGTTTTACATAAACATAAAGTATTAAAGATTAAGTTTAGAACAAATGAAATAAGGTTCATATAGTTCTAAAAATCAGTAAGTTTAGTTCTTTATTCTACCATGTTTATCTAGTAGATGAGTAGTTTTTCATGTTTACTTATTAGATGAGCAGCATGATTAGCTATTAGAATTACATGAGTAGATTCCTTAGCTTTTCTTTGCTATTAGTTTGACATGAGCAGTTATGTTTATGCTTTATTTTTTTTAGAGCATATAGTTTCTAGTTCTTTCTGTATACATGCATATTCGTGTTTTTGTGAGTTAGACAGCGCTTACTAAGCAAATTTTGCTTATAGATTGCACTTCCTCTTACTGCAGATACAGGAAAGGAAAAGATATAGAAAGGAAGGCGACAAGGAGGTGTTCGAAAGATGTGTGATGCCAGGACTATGGAAGCCTTGGGATTAGGAAAGAAGTTTTATTTTAGTTTCCATTGTCTTTTTCCATGTTAGGAGTATTTGAGATAGTATTTGTTATTTTGATATGATTAGGACATAGTAGAAGAATTGTAATCTTGTGTGATGATTTCTGGTGTTGTTCTCTTTTGATTTTGACACTTATATAACTACGTGAGAGTTTGTTATCTGTTCCAGCCGCCTGTGGCTGTGTATATAGTGTTTGTATATCAGTTTAAGGTCACCGGTACAGGGGAGATTCTGTCAAAAATTTTCGGTAGGGTTTCCATGTGATTTTTAATCATACCGGTTAAGTAGAGTTAGTAGCTAAGTAACGGTCACTCTTAGAGAGTAGTAGTAGTAAGAAGAGTGGTCGTTATAGACTAAGTCCACCTGTAGGGTTTACATGATAATCCTTATGAGCTCCTCAAGGGGACATCATCAACCTAGATTACTAAGATATAGTTTCCTTTTATAATCAACAATACACCATATAAATAATATTATTTCCCAACTTATCGGGTCTATTGATTTAACTGAATAAATCTCACCCTTTGATAAATTAAAGAAATAAATACTAAGTATATGTGTTTGTTATTATATCGAGATTAAGAGTACGTACATCCATAATAACAGAGATTTTGTTCTTTTATGCAGTCAGTAAAAAAAGAACAACCTCAAATGGTCCTGCTCAGTACACACATAGTATACTAGTGTAATTATATAGTCAAGACAAACTAATTCCAAATAACACTACAACCGTTCCAATGGTTTGTCCCTATGCATCTCAGTCATGAGCTACTATTTATAATTTATAAGAAACTGATAACATGATCTTTTGTGTGGCACCACACACCATATTATCTACAATATAAATTAAATGGACAACTGCATTAACATGCAACATTTGACCAGAGTGATTCTCATTTCAAAATATATATGTTCATACAAAAAGTTAGGCTTTTAGTTTACATCCTAATACTGGTAACCTTAACTTGGGAGCTCAGCAAAAATATACGTGGTAGAGTTTGATCGATGACATTAGCTCGGGAGCTCACCAAAAATTTATGTGGTAGAGTGTACTAGTGAGCTTAGATCGGGAGCTCACCAAAAATCTATGTGGTAGAATGTGACCGGTGACCTTAGCCCAGGAGCTCACTAAATATACGTGGTAGAGTGTGACCAGTGACCTGAGCCCGGGAGTTCACCAAATTCTACATGGTTGACTGTGACCTGTGAACTTAGCCCGGGATATCACCAAACCATACGTGGTTGAGTGTGACCGGTGACCTTAGCTCGGGAGCTCATTAACCCTACGTGGTTATGTTTATGGCTATATATGCTCATGCTCATAATTATGTTTATTCCAATGTTTCGCTTATTTACATATTGATGCTTATGCTCGTATGATTATGTCGGCGTCTA
Organism: Zingiber officinale; assembly: GCF_018446385.1. NCBI lineage: Eukaryota > Viridiplantae > Streptophyta > Magnoliopsida > Zingiberales > Zingiberaceae > Zingiber > Zingiber officinale. Next base: position 38,042,281 of record NC_055999.1, read on the forward strand.
TGCTTATGTGCATTCTTATGATTAAGTCTATTCTTATGTGTATGTTTATGTCATGCAAGTATGCTTATGCCTATGCTTATGTGCATGCTCATGATTAAGTCTATTCTTATGTGTATGTGTATGCCATGAAAGTATGCTTATACCTATACTTATTTATATGCTCATGATCAAGTCTACTCTTATTCTTAGCGTATTTACATGCTTATGTTTATGCCCTTATGCTTATGTCGATGCCTACACTTATGTTCATGATATGTCAGTAGGCAAATCCTAAGTTACTTAGCATGTGTTTCCCTTAGTACACTAGATTATAGGATCTAACTATTGCATAACATGATTTTAATCATGCTGAGTCTCTCGACTCACAAATTTTAACTATTTTAGGTAATGAGATGAATGAAGTAGGAGGCCATGACCAGTGAGCTAGCTCAGGATAATGGCAGTACAATCCAAAGACATTCCAGTTTAATTTTCACATTAGCTAAATGTTTCCTTTTGTATAATAAGTTCTAGGATTATGTGACCAGTACCATATGTTACTAGTAGTTATTTGTTTTAAGAACTACTTAGGTAATTTAGTTAAATTGAGAGTATGTTATGGTTGTAAGTGCAATTATGATTCTGGATGTCCGCATGCTTGGACACATATATGAATATATATATAAACTAGGGATGTTACAGCAAGAGAGAAGGTGGATATCCAAATTCTTTAAAGAAAAAGAGAAGAGGTGGCTATTGAAATTCTCATGGAGGAGTGGAGTTAATGGCTGAACTCAAAAACGTAATGGGGAAAGTAGTGGATAAGGGGGAAAAGAAAAACAACATTTTTAATTTTATTTTTTTTCTTGATACATTAAACCTAGCCATTTTCCTTCTTCCATCTTGACCCATTGGATGTTAGAATTTTCCTAGAATCCAATGATGTAAGTCTATTATAATTATATCAATGATTCAAAAATCCCTGGTGTGGCGAGCACACTTCCTTACTATTATGATAACACAAATCCAATTTGTAGACTCTGTGTGGAACATTTCCACTCTCCTTGTTTCTATTTATTGGAAACCACTCATAGTATTTGATCATATCAAACTTTATTTATCAATATACTATTTGATTACATCAAACTTTAATTGTAAATTCAACTACTTGAATTTGACTTTCTCAATAGGAAATAGGAAAACTAATACTTGTATGACCTTCAATGATTCAAAGACATAGTTAGCCATGGGTTCACAACTCTTTGTGATTTAGAATGATGCTTATCCTTTATTCAGGCATACATTTAATAGCCTCATCCTATGATCAACTACTTGATTATAGGATATCAAAACTAATTATGATTACACCCATCGAATCATGGTAAGAGTATCTAGCAGGAACACCCTATGACTTCCTAGGTATCATTGAATAATGTCCGCAAGAACTAGTCGATTATGGTTATGGTACAATCTAGTCCCTTCATCTCATATATCCTGGTCGAAGCTATAACCATTGGTACATCTAGGGTTATATATTGATTCAACAATCATGTAATGTATCTTATATTGACATTGGATCTGCAACTAGAAAACTCTTTTCCTAAAGAACATTTTATATCTCTGATCAGAGACTTTATACACTATAGAAAAATATATTACATAGGATATCCGCATTTGTGGGTGTGTGGTGAATCCTCACTACAATACACCGACTTCTATATATTTTATTAATACACCCAATCTCATACCTGATGACCCTAATGGAGTTGGTAAATGAGTTAAAGTGCATTCCCAACATATAGAGTCTTAGTGTTATTCCGGATCAGAAGGACTACTAGTGTACAATGATAATTAGCATTTTTGATGTTGTTTTAGCTCTTATACTTAGCATTTTATAATCCCCTCTTTTAATTAAATATTGTTTAATACCATGATTTATGAGTTAAGATATAATTTGGAGCTTGTTATAATTTCTCCCTAATTTTGATATTATTTCATGATTTTTTATAGGGAATCAAAGATGAGCTATGGAGTTGATTAAACTGGACCAATATCTAGCCCAAGAAGTTCATTAAAGAAGAATCAAGGTTCAATTAGGAGTTGGTTCAATTCAATTGGAGATTATTCACATTAAATTTGATTCCAACCCATTTTAGAAAATTGACCCATTGAGCTTGACTCAAGTCAAATCCTCTCACCAAAACCCTAAAACCACACTTAAACCAAACCCAATTTTAGATTTAAACTGGTTTAAATTAGAGGTATAAAAACTAGTTTCATCAGGATGAAGAGTGGCTTGCGCTACTATTCATCAGCGTTTTCTGCTCTACAAGCACCACTTTGATGTGCGTAGATTATATATGTTATTTTGTAGGGTTTAACGCACATATTCTTGCATTTATTGTCTATGATCTATTCGTTTGCACCTTATATCATATTAATTTTAGCATAATTACTATCTTACATTCAGAGATCTACTCGGAGTCTATTTTTATTTTTAGGAGCAGTCTAGAGTGAAAAAGAATTCTAAAGGCGCAAAGGGAGATCATTTGATGAAAACTGGGACCTAGCTTTGTCTACCCATGGAGAGAAAAGCTGAGGATGGAGTGCCCAAGGCAAGGGAGTGAGCAACAACCATTATAAAACCAAATTTAACCTGGCCATGCCCTGAGGCATGTCCCAGAGGAGATGGTCGTGACATGAGCATGGCTAAGGAAGAGATCCATAGCAGGAATGGCTCTGCACGACCAGAGAACTTGCTCGTGCCACATTCTAGAGCCAAAATGGGTTTGGTCATGCCTTGAGGCACAACCACATCTCCAGATTTCTAGTTTTGAAGATCAGGCTGTGCCAAATGACATGACCATAAAGGAAAAACATAGCAACCTTTGCCCAAGCCGTGCCAAAAATCATGGCTAAGTAGCCAAAGGAGAGCTTTGGTCGTGCCTCTTGGCACGATCAAGCTATTTGAGGTAGATCTGACTTGGCTCTGGCTGTGTCTCTAGGCATGTACAAGTAGCCAAGAGACGGTTTGGCCATGCCAAGAGGCATGGCCACCCCGAGCCTCACCTCTATTTAAGAGGCACTTCATCCCCTTCCAAAGGAGGAAGCTTGGTGGATGGGAGGAGACCATCTAGGTCAAATCCTTGCATCCTAAGTTGTCATCTGGATGATCCGAGGCCATTTTGATGCTTCATCCTTAACGACATTCCAAGATCTGCATCAAACGGCTCCACTTGACATCAAGGTTAAGTTTTTACTCCCTTTCTTTAGGGGTTTCAAAATTTTTATGTATTTGAGTCTTTGGATTACATTTCTATTTGTTATGGATTAGATCTTTACCATTCTAGGACATAGGTAGCAATTGTAATGTGTGGATGTTATAAACTATATTGAATTGGCGATTCCTTAGTTTGATGAAACGTGTATGTACTTGTGCTGTTTGATGAAATGCTTGTAAGAAGATTACCTTTTATGGACTTGAATTTGTATATCTAGATTGCATTTCTGTATGCATAGATCTGAATTCTGTACTAGATACATTGCTGTATGTCTAGAGTTGAGCATGAACATGAACTTCCATTAAATAGATGCATAAATTGTTGTCTCATTTGAGTGTGTGATCCGATATAGCTCGGCATGGCTTTAGGGTGCTTGTTTCAAAGTTGAGTATCTAAAGTAACTATCCTTCTATATGTAACCTCCTAGGTGAGAATAATTCTATGTATGAATTAGTCTTTTACTTGACCTAATGAGCTTTCCCTAATCATATGCTACGCAAGTGACCTATGTAATCTAGAGATCTATACCCGAGGGAGACTTGGTGATAGGAGGTACTCTACTGGAAACCCAGACTCTCTAAGTTACTTCTTCACTTGATGACATACCTAGTTATTGGCAGGGAGAGTACTCTGATACACCATCACAGGGTGGGATTTGGTTGTGATTTAGACTGTCCTGCAAACATATAAGTAGAGAAGTAGGGAAGGGAAAAATCATAGTATAACATCCACTATTACAATGAAACCAACGTCCTAGAACACTTTCTAAATTAAAGAATTCCTCGATTTTCTTCGTTTTACATTACAGTATTAGTTGAAAATCTCCAGACAAATACTTATTGATCTTGTCTAGTCAAACTCGAAGTACAGAACCGACTAGCACTTAATCCTCAATCCTCATACGATTGACATTTATAAATTTTATTATTACTTGATGACAACCATGTGCTTGCAGTTTAACACATCAAGTTTTTGGCACTGTTGCTAGAGACTAAGTGTTTTAAATCTAGTTAGATTACATTAGAGTTTGTCTAAACAATCCCTTAATTCTTCAATTCTTTAATTGTTTAATTCTTTATCTCTTTAATTCTTTCATTCTTTCATTCATTATTCTCTATGCCTTATTTTTTATCTTTGCATCATATCACCTTTTATGCATTTTATTTTCTTTCCTACTTTAATTTTGTTACTTGATGTCTATCTATTTCTAACACATTACCTTTCAGATAGATATGGACTCCTTGAAGGTGAAGCTGCTTGCTCTAATTCATAGGTTCAACCAAAATGCAAATGTGAATTCTTATATTATTTTTTGTGATATTTATTTTAGAACAGGTCATGTGGAAAGTACTTGTCCAACATTATTTGACCTGTCCTTGTGGGGTTCCCTCCCCAACTACAATCAGAGGATGAAGCAAGGTTATTGTGAGGCTTGTAAAGTAACGAGTCACTCCATTGCAACTTGTTTAAGGATCAATAATCTAGTGAAATAATTGGAAGAGCTTGAAAGAAAGTTTAATGAAATGATCTATTCAAATTCACATTCTCAAATATCCATCCAGAGGAATCCCCAAATTTTTTTCAAAAATAATCAATAAGAAAGAAGGATGAATTATTTTGGTCCGACATTGGAAGTTCAACCACCATCTCAAGAAGATAGATTGGAAAAGATGGCGGAAGAAATTTTGGCCAATCAAGCTCAAATGCTCGAGGATATGAAGCAAATTATTAAGAGAAACAATGTAGACTCATCTTACATTGAAATGCAAACTCTACTCTTAACTAGGGAGGACCCTCAGATGAGAATTATACATGAATATGAGCTTGAGGAACAAGATATAGAAGCTTCTTCCCATGCCTTGGAAGATAGATTATGGGAAATGTGGGAAAGCTTCAAAGCCCCCCAAACTCAACCAAATGGGATATATGATGATAATGTAAATGAGTTTGGGGCAAATGAAATAGAGAATCTGACAGAGGAGTGCACTGCTGATGTGCGTAGATTATATACACTTGTTTAGCATATTTTATGGGAGATAGATTATATACTCAACCCATGCCTTGGAAGATAGATTATGGGAAATGTGGGAAAGCTTCAAAGCCCCCCAAACTCAACCAAATGGGATATATGATGATAATGTAAATGAGTTTGGGGCAAATGAAATAGAGAATCTGACAGAGGAGTGCACTGCTGATGTGCGTAGATTATATACACTTGTTTAGCATATTTTGACGTGCATTCACATATTTTATGCATGCTTTATCTATGCACTTTCATACTCTTTGTCCTACTTTCAGCATAAATACTTTTCTTTGTTCGGAGATTTGTTCTTGTGTATTTCCATCTACAGTATTCGAATTTGGAGAAGAAATGATGTTCATGGTCGATCTATGCAACAACCAAAGGAAGACGACAATAGTCATGTGAGCCGCATGTCCATGCTAAAGGAGTAGTGAGGAAAATGACCTTGGCCATGTGGAGCAGGCAGGCCGTGTAGCTTCACCAGAGAAGGAGAATAACAAGGCCATGTAGATCGACATGACCGTGTCACCTCAGCAAGCATGACCAAAATAGGGCCATGTAGATCTACACGACCCAAGCAACATCTCTACACGGTCGTGCAACATTTCTAGAGAAGAGGCAAGGCCAGGCTGTGTGTGCCACATGGTCGTGCAAGGGATCCAGAGGCCAAGATTGGCATGGCCGTGTGAGCCACATGACCGTGTGAGCAAACCAGAGAAAGAACAGTACATGGTCGTGTGAAGGCCACACGACCGTGTGACCTTAGCCGAGAGCAAAATAGTCGAGGCCATGTGTGCCACATGGCTATGGCACGGGTCGTGTGGTGCCCGTGCCTTGCCCTATATAAAGAGCTTCTTCCTCTTTCAAGGAGGAGGAGGGCTCTCCCTTTTGGGGAGATCAAGTTTGGGGCTAACCTTCACCTTCTACAGCCTTGATCCAATGTTCCAAAGACATTTCCATCTCTGATTCAACTCCAGAATCTAGGGATTGGTTTCAAAGATCACTCCTCATCTCTATATAAGCATTTCTAATCTTTTCTCTTGATTGGGATTGAAATGTTTATGAACTCTTTATTTTCAGATCTCTATCTTTATATTTTGAAGTAGATTCATTGTTCTAGGACTAGGGGAGTATTTGTGGTGTGATTTGATGTAAGAATCTCATGGATATGCCAATTTCTTATCTCAATGATGTTGTTATGTTTTGTATCTATTTGATCTTGTGTGGATTGTTGTGTTTGGATTTAATTATCATGCTCGGTTGGATGTTTGTGATACTTGTGGATCTTGTAGAGGGATCCCCTAGATCGTATGACTGAGGGGTGCTAGTGATAGGCTGTCCCGCTAATGGACATCTAGAGGATCACCTTGAAAGGTGAAGCTAGTGTCTACAAGGAGGTGAAATATTTGAGTGCATTTATCCCCTATGCCTTTATGTGGATTGAATGGTGATGTGTTTCTATGTCGTATGACCGAGGGGCATTGGTGACAAGCTACCCCCCCTCCCGCTACCAGACTTCATAGGGATCATGACTATTAAATTACTAGAGGTATAGATAAAAGTTCCTTACCGGTTGACTTCTACAGGAGAAAACTGGCAACTTCCTACAAATGCATGGCAATTGAGGATAAGAATTGGTAGATCACCTTACATTGATAAATATCATAATGAAACCGAACTCCTAGAACTCTCATAAAACCCAAGTTCTTACATTTGCTTTTCTATTTCTCTTTCTAGTTGCTACTTAGTACATTCGCTTCCTTTGTCGATTGTTTAGCTAATTCGTTGTGAGACATCTCTAGTGCTTATAACCAGCCCCTGTGGATTCGATATATTTTTATTACTGACAATGAAATCGTACACTTGCGGTAGCGTATCATGTTTTTGGCGTCGTTGTCGGGAGTGTATCTATAACATAAGAGATAATCATTTGAGTTAGACAAGACCTTTCTTTTCTTTTCAATTACATAGTTGTAACTAGTGTTAGAAATTCTATTTTTCTCAATCTTATCTTTTATTTTGGATTACTTTTCCTACAATTTGACTTATTACAATTCAAATTCTGCATTTCATATTTTTAGCATTTTAGTTTTGTTTGTTTTTCAAGTAAAAGAAATTCTAATAAACTTGAGATCTTGTTCTTGTATGCATAGATCTAACTTTGCAGGAAATCTATTACCTCTTGATCTAGAGATTGATAGAACTTTTTATAGAAGGAAGATTTTGCAAAGAAATCAAGAAGTGCAAGAACACTCTAATATGGCAAACAAACCATTGAAAGATTATACAACACCCTATGCCAGAGGTGTTAGTGAGAGCCCTAGAGCCGATCATGTAATAATTATTATATGGACTCGATTTTTCATATTCCTATATATATTTATAAAGACATTTCTTTATGGTTATTATACTTACTTGTATTGGTGTCAAATAACTGAGTATAATAGCGTTCTTGAGTAGAAGGTTCTTATCTATATCAATCGATTGGTTGAATTGATAATGAGATGATATAGAGAACACTACTCTTAATCATTCCTAGTCAAGTATTAACATTCAGGGACAATGTTAATGCGATGAGACTAGCATGTAGGTCAACTCGATGACTTGATCTTACAAGTCATGAATATTAGATATCAAGTTGACACATGGGTATGCATTGGAGAATGTATACTGAATGACTAGCCATGAGAAAGTATCATGGATCATTATATGAGTGTCATATACTTTCTCATGTGACTATTAGTATGACTATCAGTCCTTGGACCTGAAGTCACCATGGTTCCCTACATAAGGAGTTGCATACTTTGGCTTCGTCAAACGTCACCCGTAAATGGGTGGACTATAAAGGCGATTACTGGGTATGTAACAAATTATGCGGAGGGATGTGAGTGATGTACATGGGATCTATCCCTCCTATATGATGGAAGTGACATCATGATTCTTGATAGAGTGAGACCACTAAGTACATGACCATGCCCAAATGAGTCAATGTGAGATATTGAGCTCATTTGATTAGAGTGAGGCTACTTGGAGTTCAAGACATAGATTGATTAGAGGATGACATGGTCTATGCCTCAATTGATGAATCTAGATGTCTAGGATAGAAGGACATTGTCACATATTGTAAGAGTCACAATTAGTAGTCACAATGGTGATGTTGGATCTCAACATTCTTGTAACTTGGGTAGTAATGATGTGTTGCTAGATACCACTCATTGCATATGTTTCTAAATGGGTTTAGGAGCATTGCCAACGTTACAAGAACCTATAGGGTCACACACAAAGGGCAATTAGATGGAGATTAGGTTCATATGATGAACTAAGAGGAGTAGGTTCATGTGATGAACCAAGTTGGATTAAGAGTAATCCAAATTAGACTAATTGAGTTGGACTCAATTTGATTCATGTGTCGAATGAGTCTAATTTAGATTATGATTCATTGAGTCAATTTAACCCAATGAATAGAGATTCATTAAATTAAATTGATTTGAGTCAAAGGTTAGATTTGATCAACATGAGAGATAAGAGGTCAAGTTTGACTTGACTTGAGAGGGAAGATGAAGGATCAAGTTTGACTTGGCCAAATGCCACCTCATTGTGACTTGGCATGGGCCGGCCAATGATGATGTTCCACATCATCAAGGCTACATCATTGTGTGCCACCTCATGAGGAAGACCAAGAGCCATGACTCTTGGTATTACATGGAGATATAAGAGCTCTAATAAGTGGCCGACCACATTGAATCAAGGCAATTCAAGGCTTCTTCTTCCTCCTCTCTTCTTCTTCTCTCCCTCTCCTCCATTGCCGAAACCTCTCAAGTGTGCTAGCACACTCTAAGTGGTTTTTCTCCACCTTTTGTGTAACAACCTGAATTTCCTCATTTAGAGTTCTAATTATGGTTTAAAAATATTTTAAATTTTCTAGAGAACATATTCTAGAGATTTTTAGAAATTTTTAGAGTATTTTTATGTAATTTTTGGAGGTCATTTAGTATTTTTACTAAACGAAAGAAGTTTCGACAAAAATAATGTCCAAGCCGAGATTCGAACCCACAAACCCTAGCCGACCCGAACCTTAAGCGAAGCGCAATAGCCAAGTGATCAAGCGGATATTTCTTGATAAGAAGGGAAGCGAAATATACTTAAGCAATAGTTAGATAACAGAATGCCCTAGTTATAAAGAGGGAACTTAGGTTTTACCGTGACCTAACCTAATTCCTTCTCCCTTCTTCCTCTTCTGCGTGCGCCGATTCTGCCCGAGCGAAGAAAAATGAAGCCCTAGCTTCGTCTCCGGCGGCAGGCCAAGATGGTTCTCCGCGAGCTCTTCTCGGATCCGAGCTCCTCTTGTCAAGAAGGAAGCTGTGAGCACGAAGAGGAGGCCAAAATCGTAAGCCAACCGAAACCCTAGAAGCATTAGAAGTCCTTCCCTTCGGTTGTAAGTCCAATAACACCTCGGTAAGTTGCTACTCACCTGCGGTAAGGGTAGTTTCAAGTTTGATTTGGCGTTTTCTTTGTGTTTTTGGGTATGCCGTGAGGAGGGAAGAGTTTAAAGGGTTTCTGCTGTGAGGTTGAAAGGAAGAACATGGAGAAAAAAAAAAGTGTGAGGAGCATTTAGTTCCTTTTGGTCACCTGCCATGCCATAGTTCCGGGAGGAATTGCTTCTGTGGTTTTCAGATTTTGGTTGAAGAGAAATGTGATTTTAGGGATTATTAGAATGGATCCAAGAATTTAATTTCTTCTGTGCAAATCTTTTGAAGCATGTTTAAAGATTTCTAAAACCTTACAAGAGCTTAAACTGTGAATTTGTGTACATAGGTTTTTGTTTTAGAATTTACAGCAAGCTTAACTTGATCCTTTACAAAGAAAAAGGGGCATGAGTAGTTTCCCATTAGCTACTAGTTGAGCGTGTAGATAATTTTGAGCATGTGATGTAACTTCTCCCTTACTATCTGATTAGAGCCACTGTGGTTAGATTGGGTAGTTGGGTATGCCTTGATCATAGTTGTTTTGCTCTTCCATGTCATAAGGAATTACTGGATTGATACGTAGTGCAAATTTTGAACAAATGAGACAAGCCTTACATAGGATTTAAACCTTAGCAGATTTTTAGTTTTGGTTTGTTGCTAGGCAGTAAGCATGAAATGGTTTGAATTTGGAGCATGTAGTTTAGCTTCATTAAGTAACACCTTAGTTTTAGAATTTTTCCTTACTGCCGTGTATCGCAAACCAGTTTGTTTAGTTTTGCTATGGATCTTTCGCTATAGGTTTTCTTATATATGGAACCCTTGGATTCATTAGATGTGGTATAACATTTATGCCGTAAGTTTCTGTTAAAACGAAACAAGTTATATAGGTTTTAATTCCAACAAGTTTTAGATTTAGTTTAAGCTTGTATGTAGATTTTTATAAGTATTGCTTGCAGATTTTGATATGTATTATATGGAGAACTCCAATCTTAGAGCAGATTTTAGTTAGCATTTCAGTACAGTTTTATTAAGTATTTCCATGCAATTCTGTTAAGCATTTCAGTGCAATGTCAATAGGCATTTTAGTGCAGTTTTGGTATGAGACATCCTTTTATTAGAGGTATTAACAAATATAAGAAAGATAAAGAAAAGAAAGAAAAAGGCCAAGGCCTTAAGTAGATCCCAAAGTCAAGACTTTAGGAATTTTGGCACACAAGGTGCTTGTTAAAATGTCAAGACATTTAAAGAAGAAGTAATTAAGATATTTTACTTTGAAGAGGCTAGTACCCGTCTTCCAAGGTTATCGTTAAACGAATCCAGGTGACCAATTCCAAAGTCCTGGCCCTGGTAAGACCAAGGTCTTTACCCTCGTAGGACTTGTGACTAGCTACCACAGTCTCTATTTGGGAGCGCGCTTTGGTACTACGCCTGGGCCCAAGAGAAGTTGATTATTATTTTAAAGTATTAAAGTATAAGTTTTCAAACAAGTGAAATAAAAGAATAAGTTTAGAACAAATGAAATAAGTTTCACTTTGTTTTAAAATCAGCAAGTTTTAGTTTTCTTTTATGCTAGCATGTTATTTAGATTAGCTTACTATTATTTGCTAGTAGATGAGCATGATTAGCTTTACATATTTATCATTTCAGCCTGTTTGATTCCTTACTATTAGATGAGCATGAGTAGTTTTCAGTAAGCATTCAGTTAGTTTATGTTATAGATATATGTACATGGATATCGAGATTTTGTGAGTTAGATAGCGCTTACTAAGCAATTTTGCTTATAGATTGCATTTCCTCTTACTGCAGATAAAGAAAAGGAAAAGCTATAGCAAAGGAAGGCGACGAGGAGGTGCGGATGGTGTGTGATGCCAGGACTATGGGAGAGACTTGGGATGTTATTGAGTTTTTGTGTTTTAGTGGATAAGAAACATTTGAGATTGTATTTTATACTCCATGTCATTTGAGTTCATTCTTGTTTTAGATTGCATGCTGAGATGAGTTCTGTTTAATAAGTAGATATTGTTGTATTTGTATTGAGATATAGTGTATATGGTTTCTATTATTATGTGTTATATATGCATGTCAGTATTGTATTGCATTTTAGTCCTGCTGTACTGCATACACTCTGTCGAAATTTTAAGTTTTCTGGAAAAAAAGAAGTTAAGTACAGTTTGTCATACTAGTTAAGTAAGAATTTATAGTAGTTAAGTAACGGTCACCCTTAGAGAGTAGTAGTAAGAAGGGGGGTCGTTACATTTTGTCCGTGTGAATACGTGTAGAGGAGTGTACACTTGACACTCTACGAGATCCAGCAACCATTTGGACGAGCAGGATAAGCGAAGGGCATCGCTACAAGGGTAATACTTCTTTTCATGTAGATCTAAGGTAGATCTAGTGTAGACAAATGTGTAGATGAATATTTTTATTTATCTTCGCACGGATCCGTGGCTAGCTTCAAGGTTTCCGCAATGCAAAAAAAGTAATTTTTGCGGCTCGAATTGCTAATAGTGGTATCGGAGCCACGTGCAAGCTTGAACATGTTTGTATTTGTTATTACGAAAAGGTTTCAGATCTATAAGTTTCTATAATTTTTCTACTTTTATAGATTTTGTGAGTATTTTTCTTGTAGAGGCGAAGCAACAAGTGTTTGGACACTTGTAAGCTTCAAATACCGAGAAAAACCTTCAGAAATGACAAGGTCTCGCCCAAACAAAATTATTTTTTTTGGGACAGTGACTTAAGGCACTATTAGATCAGTTTGGGATACTCGCGATATTCATTTCACGAGAAGGGGTGCTGCCCCTAACCCCGCAAGGGGCATTGTCTCGCGATCACGCCCGAAAATCGCTAAACGGGACCGCCGCGGAGTTGTGACTCATAAAATTGATAAAAATAGTAGTAAAATTATAGAAATTTATGCAAAATACTTAATTTAGAATTATATATGATATTGTGATGGTCATGGCCCAAAAACCCCAATCTGATTGATTATAATTGTGTTGTAATTCAGAATATGCCCTGCGCGCCATTTTTATATTGTGCGTGTTGTATATGATATGTGACCTGCGCGTCGTGCCTCTCTTATTATGTTCCTGTTGTAAATAGATTGTAGACTCAAATGTAACTCAAGTTTCATATTTGTAATGTACAAAATGAAGCGGTGGAAGGTCCACTCAAGAAGGAGTTACGAAGAGGGTGCTGTCAACACATGGCGGTCAAAAAGAGGCGCTTGAAGAAGCCGTTGACCCTAGGTTGACCGTCCGATCTTCTCATTAGCTTGAGAAGATCGTAGTAGGGCCATGACCTCATCACAAATTCATTAATCAGTATATATGATTGCTTGTGTGTATGTGATGCATGCTAATGTAGGGTAATTAGTGCCTTAATGCGTATATGGTACACATTTATGATTAGATTCGATCTTAATCAAGTCAACTCAAAATGCCTACCAAGTTTTGATACCCATCACTACCTCGATCATTTGTTGTTGTTGAATCTGCCAAAGTAGAGCAACTCATATTATCTTGGTAGGGTGCGGAGGGACAATCTTGGTCCTACCTATCAAAGCTTGGGTGAAGACAAACTCAATTAGATTGAGTATAACTAGTTAACTCAATTGGATCGGGTAAACTATAGACATTTTCCAACGGTTGGATAAACAAGAGTTGCATAAAGATGTAATTGGTAATTAGTTATCTACCGATCATACTAAGTCTTGGTCGATTTAGCCAAAGCTAACTCAAGGCATAGTATGATGTGGATCTTGTCCCGCGAGAATTATAGCTAATTGGTATGAATCTAGTAGTGTGATTTGACCACATCCATGACTTGATTCTACAAAAGCCCTATAATTCAGTGGGAGTATCATTTAGTTAAAGGCCTAATTAAATGATCAGTGGAATATGATATTTACGTTCTGCTTTATTTATGTTGTAGATTGTCATGTCGACAAACACGAACACTTTCTCCCTGCGTTCTGTCCTTGACAAGGACAAGCTCAATGGAGCTAATTTCTTAGACTGGTACAGGAATCTGAGAATCATTCTCACACAAGAAAGAAAACTGTACATCCTGGAGCAGCCCATTCCGGAGGCACCTCCTGCCACAGCCACGCGAGCTGACCGAGATGCTTATAAGAAGCATCAAGATGATGCATTAGATGTGTCATGCCTCATGCTCACAACCATGAACTCTGAGCTTCAGAAGCAACACGAGTTGATGATTGCTTATGATATGATTGAATATCTTCGTCAACTATATCAAGGACAAGCAAGGCACGAGAGATTTGAGATATCTAAGGCGCTGTTTTAGTGCAAGATGCAAGATGAGACTCCTGTAGGTCCATATGTACTCAAGATGATTGGGTACATAGAGAACCTACAGAGGTTGGGATTCTCATTTGGCCAAGAATTGGTCACTAACTTGATCTTGCAATCCTTGCCAAAAAGTTACAGTCAATTTGTCATGAATTACAACATGAACGAAATTGATAAGCCACTGCCTGAACTGGTAAGCATGTTGCGAACTACTGAGCTCAACCTTAAGAAGGTAAAGCCCAACTCCATTTTGATGGTGCAAAAGCATAAAGGCAAGGGAAAGCCTAAAAGTAAGGGAAAGTCCCAAGCCAAGGGCAAAGGCAAGGTAATGAAACCTAAAGGAGGTGTTGCCAAGGATGCTACCTGCTTCCACTGCGGTCAGACCGGGCATTGGAAGAGGAACTGAAAAGGATACCTAGAAGATCTTAAGAAGAAGAGAAATGAGATTTCTACTTCAGGTATATATGTTATAGAAGTCAATCTTTCTATTTCTTCATCATGGGTATTAGATACCAGATGTGCTTCTCACATTTGTACTAATGTGCAGGCGCTGAGAAATAGCAGGACATTGACGAAGGGCGAGGTGGATCTACGAGTAGGCAATGGAGCATGGGTTGCTGCTGTTGTTGTAGGAACTTACTTTCTATCTCTGTCCTTTGGGCTTGTTCTAGAATTAGATGAATGTTGTTATATGCCTGTTCTCACAAAGAACATCATTTTAGTTTCTTGTTTATACAAGAAAGGCTTTTCGTTTATAATAAAGAACAAATGTTGTTCCATTTATTTAAACGATATGTTCTATTGTAGTGCACCTCTGATAAACGGACTTTACATTCTAGACTTAGAGAACCCCATCTATAATATAAGTATCAAAATGTTCAAGTCAAATGAAATGAACCGAACCTATCTTTGGCATTGTCGCTTAGGTCATATAAATGAGAATCGCCTATCCCAACTTCATAAAGATGGTTTACTGTACTCATTTGATTTTGAATCATATGAGACATGAGAGTCATGCCTACTGGGCAAAATGACCAAGACTCCCTTTAGTGCACACAGTGAAAGGGCAACTGACTTGTTAGGACTTATACATAGTGATGTATGTGACCCTTTCAATGTCACTGCCAGAGGTGGTTATAGGTACTTCATTACATTTACTGATGACTTCAGTAGATATGGTTATGTGTATCTGATGACACATAAGTCACAATCCTTTGAAAAGTTCAAAGAATTCAAGAATGAAGTACAAAACCAGCTAGGCAAGAGTATTAAGATACTTCGATCAGATCGAGGTGGTGAATACCTTAGCCATGGGTTTCGTGACTATCTAGCTGAGTGTGAGATTCTATCCCAACTCACTCCTCCTAGAACACCACAATGGAATTGTGTATCCGAAAGGAGGAATCGTACCTTATTAGATATGGTACGATCTATGATGAGTCACACAGATCTTCCTATATCTTTTTGGGGATATGCTCTAGACACAGCAACCTTCACACTTAACTGTGTTCCATCCAAAGCTGTGATAAAGACACCATATAAGATATGGATTGGGAGAGATGCCCAGATGTCTTTTATGAGGATTTGGGGTTGTGAGGCTTACATTCGACGTCAAGTCTCGGACAAACTTGGGCCAAATCTGATAAGTGTTATTTTATAGGATATCCCAAGGAAACGAAGGGATATTACTTCTACATTCCCAGTCACCACAAAGTGTTTGAAGCTAAGACTGGGGTATTTATAGAAAAGGACTTTGTTTCTAGAAAAACTAGTGGGAGTATGTTCAATCTTGAAGAAGTTCAAGATATGGACCATAGCACTGAAGCCTTGATGGATGTTGAACTGGAACCACAAAACGTTGTGGATAATGAGATTGTTTCACAAGGAGTTGAGGAACAAAACCAGTACAAGTAGACCTACCTCTTCGCAGGTCTGACAGGGTACGTCGTCATCCTGAGAGATACTCATTTCTCTTGTCTGACCATGACGACGTTGTGCTCGTTGAGAATGAGCCTACCTCCTATCAGGAAGCTGTGATGAGACCAGATTCTGAGAAATGGCTAGAGGACATGAGATCCGAGATGAAATCCATGTAAACCAACAAAGTATGGACTTTGGTTGATCCACCTGAAGGCGTCAAACCCATTGGGTGTAAGTGGGTCTTTAAGAGAAAGATTGACATGGTGGACTTATTACCTACAATGGTCATTTGGTAGCTAAAGGTTTCAAGCAAATTCATGGTATTGACTATGATGAAACTTTTTCTCCAATAGCGATGTTTAAGTCCATTCGGATCATGCTTGCTATTGCAGCATACCATGATTATAAGATCTGGTAGATGGATATCAAAATCACATTTTTGAATGGAAACTTGCTTGAGGATGTGTACATGACACAACCTGAGGGTTTTGTAGATCCACTGCATACTGACAGAGTATGCAAGCTGCATAAGTCCATTTATGGACAAAAGCAAGCTTCTCGAAGCTGGAATCTTCTATTCGATGATGCAATCAAACAGTTTGGTTTCATCAAGAATGAAGATGAACCCTGTGTCTACAAGAAGGTTGTTAGGAATACAGTTGTCTTCCTTGTATTGTATGGGGATGACATACTACTCATTGGAAATGATATCCCTTTGCTACAGTCTGTAAAGACTTGGCTGGGGAATTGTTTCTCAATGAAGGACTTAGGTGAAACAGCCTATATTCTAGGCATAAAGATCTATAGAGATAGATCTAAGTGATTACTTGGCCTAAGTCAAAGTACATATATTGACACGGTATTACTACGGTTTGCCATGCAGAATTCCAAGAAAGGATTTCTGCCGATGTCACATGGTGTGAATCTTTCGAAGACTCAAAGTCCCTCTTCTAGAGAGGAGAGAGACCGCATGGATAAGATCCCTTATGCTTCAGCCATAGGATCTATCATGTACGCCATGCTATGTACTTATCCTGATGTTTCGTATACTTTGAGCATGACGAGCAGATACCAGTCAGATCCAGGTGAACGTCACTAGATAGCGGCCAAGAATATTCTTAAGTACTTGAGAAGGACTAAAGAATATTTCTTAATATTTGGAAGCGATGGCGAGCTAGCTGTAAAGGGTTACAGTGATGCCAGCTTCCAAACTGACCAAGATGATTATAGATCGCAGTCTGGGTTCGTGTTTTGCTTGAATGGTGGTGCTGTGAGCTGGAAGAGTTTGAAGCAGGACACAGTTGTGGATTCTACAACAGAGGTCGAGTATATTACTGCATCAGAAGCAGCAAAGGAGGCAGTTTGGATCCGTAAGTTCATTATTGAGCTTGGGGTAGTTCCTAGCATAGCCGATCCTAAAGAGCTCTATTGTGACAACAATGGAGCAATTACGCAGGCTAAGGAACCTCGCTCACACCAACGGACCAAGCACATACTACGGCGCTTCCATCTCATTCGAGAGATCATCGATAGATGAGATGTGAAAATTTACAGAATACCCACAGAGGCTAACGTCGATGATCCCTTGACTAAGGCTTTGGCACAGAGAAAGCATGATGGTCACACTAGGTTATTGGGTTTTAGAGCCTACCCTGATTGGCACTAGTGCTAGTGGGAGATTGTTAGTGAGAGCCCTAGAGCCGATCATGTGATGATTGTTGTATGGACTCGATGTATCACATTCCTATATATATTTATAAAGACATTTCTTTATGGTTATTATACTTACTTGTATTGGTGCCAAATAACTGAGTATAATAGCGTACTTGAGTAGAAGGTTCTTATCTATATCAATCGATTGGTTGAATTGATAATGAGATGATATAGAGAACACTACTCTTAATCATTCTAGTCAAGTATTAACATTCAGGGACAATGTTAATGCGATGAGAGTAGCATGTTGGTCAACTCGATGACTTGATCTCACAAGTCATAGATATTAGATATCAAGTAGACACATGAGTATGTATTAGAGAATGAATACTGAATGACTCGTCATGAGAAAGTATCATGGATCATTATATGAGTGTCATATACTTTCTCATGTGACTATTAGTATGACTATCAGTCCTTGGACCTGAAGTCACCATGGTTCCCTACATAAGGAGTTGCATACTTTGGCTTCGTCAAACGTCACCCGTAAATGGATGGACTATAAAGGCGATTACTGGGTATGTAACAAATTATACGGAGGGATGTGAGTGATGTAGATGGAATCTATCCCTCTTATATGATGGGAGTGACATCATGATTCTTGATAGAGTGAGACCACTAAGTACATAGCCATGCCCAAATGAGTCAATATGAGATATTGAGATCATTTGATTAGAGTGAGTATACTTGGAGTTCAAGACATAGATTAATTATAGGATGACATGGTCTATGCCTCAATTGATCAATCTAGATGTCTAGGATAGAAGGACATTGTCACATATTGTGAGAGTCACAATTAGTAGTCACAATGGTGATGTTGGATTTCAACATTCTTGTAACTTGGGTAGTAATGATGTGTTGCTAGATACCGCTCATTGCTTATGTTTCTAAATGGGTTTAGGAGTATTGCCAACGTTACAAGAACCTATAGGGTCACACACAAAGGGAAATTAGTTGGAGATTAGGTTCATATGATGGATCAAGAGGATTAGGTTCATGTGATGAACCAAGTTAGATTAAGAGTAATCCAAATTAGACTAATTGAGTTGGACTCAATTTAATTCATGTGTCGAATGAGTCTAATTTAGATTATGATTCATTGAGTCAATTTAAACCAATGAATAGAGATTCATTAAATTAAATTGATTTGAGTCAAAGGTTAGATTTGATCAACCATGGTAGATAAGAGGTCAAGTTTGACTTGACTTGAGAGGGAAGATGAAGGGTCAAGTTTGACTTGACCAAATGCCACCTCATTGTGACTTGGCATAAGCGGACCAATGATGATGTTCCACATCATCAAGGCTACATCATTGTGTGCCACCTCATGAGGAAGACCAAGAGCCATGACTCTTGGTATTACATGGAGATATAAGAGCTCTAATAAGTGGCCGACCACATTGAATCAAGGCAATTCAAGGCTTCTTCTTCCTCCTCTCTTCTTCTTCTCTCCCTCTCCTCCATTGTCGAAACCTCTCAAGAGTGCTAGCACACTCTATGTGGTTTTTCTCCACCTTTTGTCCGTGTGGATAAGTGTAGAGGAGTGTACACTTGACACTCTATGAGATCCGACAACCATTTGGACGAGCAGGATAAGCGAAGTGCATCGCTACAAGGGTAATACTTCTTTTCATGTAGATCTAAGGTAGGTCTAGTGTAGACAAACGTGTACATGAATATTTTTATTTATCTTCGCACGGATCCATGGCTAGCTCCAAGGTTTCCGTAACACAAAAAAGGCGATTTTTGTGGCTCGAATTGCTAACAAGAGGGCTTCGTTCTACTATCACAAGACCATCTATTGAAGCAAACAATTTTAAAATCAAGCCTGCAATAATCACTATGGTACAACAAAATTAGTTTGGTGGCGGACCACACAAAGATCCTAATCAACATCTTGAAATTTTCTATGAAATCTGCAACACTATGAAGATGAACGGTGTTCCATCCGAAGCAGTGAGATTATTATTATTTGAGTTTTTTAAGAGATAGAGAAAACTAATGGTTGAATTCTTTACCAACTAACACCATAACCACTTGGGAGCAATGTGCGCAACAATTCCTTGATAAATTCTGTTGGTCCCCGTGGGTGTTTTGATGTGATCAACCAAGTTGGTTAGGTCCTACTGTGTTTGATCCCTGTGTCTGAGTGTGCAGGAGCTTAGGAGCGCAGGAAGTCGAGCGGAAGACGCAGTTAGCGAGAAGGATGGCACGGGAAAGGAGCCGACGGGCTCGGTGCGTCCGAAGGACGAGAGAGCTGCGGAAGAGTACTCCGGTGGGCGTGAAGAGTGTGCGCGGCGTTCGAGGGACGTTAAGCCGGGATGGAAGGCTGCTCAAGGAGAAGGTCGGGAATTGGGTTCGGGTGAGCCCTATTCCGGTTGGCCGCAATCACCCAAAAGAACGGAGCATAGGAAGCCAACGCAAAAGAGCTGGAAAAAGAAGCTGTGCTGGATAAACAGCTCAAGGCGCCTTCAAGTTGCCTTGAAGGCGCCTTCAGCTTGAAGACGCCTTCAAGGCTGATGAAGGCGCCTTAAGCTTGGTCGAACAGACCGTTTGCGCAGCAGATAAAGTTTTATCTGCTGACCGAGCTGGAGGCGCCTTGGACCCTCGGGATAGGATTTCCAGGACCTATATAAAGGCTCTTGGAGCTAGGAAATAATGAATAACTCTAGCAATCAATTGTGTAGCCATTCCTAGCAATAGTTCTAAGCTTCTAAAGTGTAAAAGGCTTCTCCACCTTCATTAAAGAAGATTCTTTTTAGTGCGCTTCACATTGCCCTGGATTAACAACCTCCTTGGTTGTAACCAGGTTAAATCCCTGTTTCTTTTCTGTTTACTGCTTTATTACTTTACTGTTTCTTTCTATTTACTATTGTACTAATTGAGTTAAAAGAACGAGGAGGGTATAGTTTATTTTTTTGTTTTCAGCAATTCACCCCCCTCTTGCCGGCCTCCGCTGCACTCACAAATTCTATCCTCCAAGTAAGACCGCTCATATGAGAAATCAAATTGCAAGCTTCAGACAGTCAGATTTAGAATATTTATTTGAAGTATGGGATAGATACAACAATATGTTTAGACAATGCCCACATCATGGTTTAGAAAAATGACTAGTTCTACATACTTTTTATAACAACATCAACTATCATACTAAGGTGTGTCTAGATTCTGCAGCTGGAGGGGCACTTATGAATAAAAGTTTAGATGAGGCCGAGGATATTATTGAGAGTGTAGCACAAAACCATCATCAATGGGCAATAGAAAGAAGTGGAGGCTATTCCTATCCAAACCCAGTTAAAGCATCAGGAAAATTTGATTTAGATGCAATTACTTTGATGTCTTCAAAATTAGATGCTCTTACTAAAAAATTGGAAGGTATGGGAATAAATTATGCATCGGTCAATGCCACAGTTGTTAGAGTGTATACTAAAAGCCTAGCTTTTGTAAACATTTATTTTTGAAATAAAAGAATCACATTGGTCAATATCTACATTTATTTGATAAATGTAATTGTTCAATTAATTTATATAGTAGACAACATGGTGTGTGGTGTCACACACAAAAGATCATGTTGTCGGTTCTTTATAAATTATAAACAGTTGCTCATGACTAAGATGGAAAGGAACAAACTATCGGAATAGTCATTGTGTAATTAAGTATTAGTTTATCTTGATTAATAAATTACACTGGTACACTCTAAGTGTATTGAGTAGGACCATTTTAGGTAAGTTCTTTTTGTACTGACTTAATAAAAGAACTAGACCTTAGTTATTATGGAAGTGTGTGCTCTTAATCCTAATATAATAATAAGCACATATATTTAATATTTATTTCTTTGACTTATCAAAGGGTGAGGTTTAGCTCGTAAATCAATATGCCCGATAAGTTGGGAAATGATATTACTTATAGTGTGTGTTGTTGATTGTAGAAGGAATCTGTGTCCTAGTTATCTAGGTTGAGAATGTCCCCAAGAGGAGCTCATAAGGATTGTCATGTTAAACCCTGCAGGTGGACTTAGTCCGACATTACAATGAAGTTGAGTGGTACTACTCTTGGAGCTAGATATTAATTATGTGAGTTGTCAGTAACTTACCTAATTAGTGGGCATTCGTTATCTTAAACACAGGGAG
Organism: Zingiber officinale; assembly: GCF_018446385.1. NCBI lineage: Eukaryota > Viridiplantae > Streptophyta > Magnoliopsida > Zingiberales > Zingiberaceae > Zingiber > Zingiber officinale. The sequence continues at coordinate 38,064,109 of NC_055999.1, forward strand.
ACTAACACACTCATGATAAGAAGGAGCCCATAATGTAATTTGGAATTGGTGCGGTAGTGCGATAATAACTCCCTAGTGGAATGAGTTATTATCGATGAACTTGAGTTGTGTGTTCGGGGCGAGCACGGGATACTCAAGCTCATCGGAAGGCCAAAACTAATTTCTCCTCTAGGTCCCTGTTGTAGCCTCATTAAAGCCTCAAGTCCATCCAAAGAAAGGCTCATCTTGGTGTCCAAGAAGGGGGCCGGTCCATTGCTTGGTGACCAAGCAATGGCCGGCCACCATCTCCTCTTAAAGGGTCGGCCCTTTGCTTGGTGCCCAAGCATGTAGGGGCCGGCCACAATAATTCAAACAAGGAGGGGTGTTTTGAATTTTTAAAATCTTCTCTTTGTAGAAATCTACAAATTTTAAAATAGAGATTTTAAAATATAAAACTTTTCTTATTTGAATTAGGCCACATGTTTTTAAAGAAAGTTTAAAAGTTTTAAAACTTTCCTTTTTTAACCATCCTCATGGTTTAAGAAAAAAAAGGATGAGAAGTTTTAAAATTTAAATTTTCTATCACCATATTACAAAAGGAAATTTTATAAGAGAAGTTTTAAATTCTAAAATATGGTTTTAATTTTTAAAACTTTCCTTTTTAACTCCTACTTTAGGAAATTAGAAGAGAGCTTGTAAAATTTTATAAGGGCTTATAAAATTTTATAAAAAATTATTATTCCTTTTTCTTTGATGAGGTGGTCGGCCACCTTGCTTGGTGCCCAAGAAAGGGGCCGACCAATAGGATTAAACCCAATCAATGATTGGTGATTAATTCAATCAAAAGTAAAGAAAAGGAAAAATAAAAAGGGAAAAGGAAAAACTAGAGGAAGATTTTAATTTTTGTAAAAGTCTTTCCTTATTTGCCTTGGGCAAGTAATATAAAAGAAGGGGGAGGGGAGGCCTCATGATACAACAATTCTAATTCTCTTGCTTAGAGATCTTGGTGTGGCCGGCCCCTCTCTCCCTCTCCTTTCACCTGCTCCCTTTTCCTTGGTGGTCGTGGTGGCCGGATATTAGAGGAGAAAGAAGAAAGCTCTTTGGGTAGTGTTCATCTTGCAGGATCATCGCCCACACGACGTCCAAGGCGAGGCGAGGAATACGGCAGAAGATCTCGAGGTCATTAACATACAAAGAGAAGGTATAACTAGTAATTTTTTCCGCATCATACTAGTTATTTTTCTTTGTATGAATTCCAAACACAAGAGGCATTAGATCTAGTTTTTCGAATTTATTTTTCGAGTTTGTGTTTTCTTTATTTTTCCAATTTGTGATTTGATTGTTCTTTTTGGCTAAACCTAGAGTTATTTAAGGAAATTAAATATTAGTTTTCCTTAAAAGGCTTTGTCTAGGCGGTGGTGGTTGCTCCCATATCCAAGAAGGCCATGTGCCTCGCCATGCAGTCCTGGAAGCTAATTTTGGAAATTAATATTTAATGGAATTAATAACATAGGTGGATTTGGATCAATAGTGTTTAGTTCCGCTTGCGATCCAAATCTAAACCATCCAGAATAGATAATTTAAATTTGGAATCAATGATTTTAAGTTCTGTCTGCGATTCCTAATTTAACTTCTAAAGAACACAATAGGTTGTTTAGGAAAGGTTCGACACTTTTACCAAATTTTTGTACAATGGAACCGGTACGATCTTCCTAGGACCAACCAATAATTGGTATCAGAGCTAGGGTTTGCCTCTGTGTGTTTTGGTTTTCAAATTAATTATGCACATGTCATACATAATTTAGGCAGGATAATAGTAGGATGTGCTAACTTTGAGGTTGCAGGCTCCAACTATTATGGCATTTAGATATTGTGTGTGATTGGACCCTTGGACATGTCAAGGGCATTATTTTGTGTGCATGATTGTATGTATCAAATACAGCAGGAGCTGTATTATTTTTAGAATTTTATTTTTGTTCGATCTAGAATACATGTACATTCTTTTATGGAATATAGGATCGATATATGTAAAATTCTATTTTTGTCGCGGATCATATGCTTGTAAGGCGTGGTACTTTTGGAGGACCAGAGGCGTAGCGGAATAAGAAGCAAGATGGATGCGATGACTCGACCCGATGGTGGTGGCTAAAGATGGCAGCAGCTAGGGTTGGAGCACACGGAAGATAGTGATGAAAAAAAGGCCATAATAGTTGGAAAATAAATTTCCATATTTATTGCTTTTTATTTACTATGATGTGTGTGTATGCATATGATGTATGCTAGGATAGTTTAAAATTCCTCATTTTAAATAACTAAGTGGGAGAGAGATTTTTAAATAAATCCCATGGTCTCCATTACTGGTTTATAAGTGATGCAACAAGCTTGCGTGTTGGCTCTGAGTGCCTCCCTCCACAACAGATAGGTTTGTTGCGGATCACTAGATCAAACTTCCTTTATGGATGGTTATAGGAAATTATTTAGGAGTGTGTGATCTTCTCCAACTGAAGGGGCACAATCATATTTAATGGACTTAGTATCAAGTAATGGTATACACTTAGACGCATTCAATAGTATCCTCCCCAACGGAGTCACTGCTATTGTTTTGTGTGACCAAAGTGAAACCAACTATTAATTTTATTTGTTATAAAGTTGGGATGACAAGATAATAAAATTAATGGGTTACACCCTCCTTTTACAAATGATGAATTTGTATACGTCCACACTAATGTAGCATGCAATATTCACGGTGTTTTGAGGTGTTGGTAAATTTAAATAGTATTGTTTGAGGAATCAATATTATTTTAAATTTAGAGTCCTGACCAAAGTTATTTTTGTGATTCTTAGGATGACTTTCAACCCACTGGCCATCATACTAAAAGAAAACAAATTTACTGGTCCTAACTATATAGATTGGAAAAGGAACCTGGACATTGTTCTAACTGCTGAGAGCTATAAGTTTGTACTGACTGAGGCTTGCCCTGAAGCACCTAATGGTGACTCTACCCTAGAGGAGATTGAGTATCATAAGAAATGGGTAAAAATAGATAAGATGGCACGGTGTTACATTTTGGCTTCAATCTCAAATGTATTGCAACATCAGCATCAAGATTTACCAACGGTTTATGATATAATGAACAATCTCAAAGAACTCTTTAGGCACCAGAGTTGGACTGCTAGGCAAGAGGAAATGAGAAAGTTAATGACAGCCACCATGTCTGAGGGGACACCCGTAAGGGATCATATCCTCAAAATGATGGCTTATTTGAACGAAATACAAGTCCTTGGAGGAGAAATCGATGGGGAAACCCAGGTCGATATAATTCTCTAAACGCTACCCAGAAGTTTTGAGCAGTTCCGCCTGAACTATAACATGAACAAAAGAGAGTATACATTGGCGGAACTTCTGACAGAACTACAGGCAGCAGAAGGTATATTTCGTCATAGTTCTCAGATTCACTATGCTGAAAATGATTCTACTTCTAAGTCGAAAGGCAAGAAGAAGAAGAAACAGGTATTTTCAGCAAAGAGAGTGATAAACCTCAGGGTACAGGACAAAAAGCTGGAATGAAAAGACGAAGGGCAAGTGCTTCATCTGTAAGCAGTCAGGACATTGGAAGGCGAACTGTCCTCATAGGAATCAGAACAATAAATGTAAAATACTTGAAAATAGAGAAATATTAATAAGGAAATTTTCCGGAATTTTTGAAAAATTTTCGGAAATTTTTTGAAACTCGTACGAACGAGTTAACGAGGATAAAAACGGGGCCCGGGAAAAGCCTGTTTAGGCGACCCATTTAAGCGAGGAAATGTTTATTTTATATTCCTTTTCCTTTTTCCTTTATTTCCTCTCATCCTCGTCGATTCCCTCATCTCTCTCACCAAACTTGCGCACCCGAGCTCTCCTCGCGCCCGACTCTCCTGCCCTAACCGCCGGCGCCGCACGGATTCTCTTCCTTGCGCTGTGCTCTTACCCGATGCCTTCCCGACGCCGCACCCAAAATCACTCCGAGGCAGTTCCTTCTTCCCCTTCCTCGCGTGCCCTAGCGACGCCTTTTCCCTCTGCGGCTGAGCCCTCCTCTTCATCTTCTCTTCCTTTTCGCTGAGCGACAGCGCCGAGCGCCACCTTGTCGTCGGGTGCCACCTCCCCTCTGCCTAGCACCGGGGCCCTAGTTTTCTCCACCGCCGCCTGCTCCGGTCGAGACACCGCCGGTCGAGGTAGGGTTGTCGATTTCCTCCCGTGCCCTAGATTTCCTCTTTCTTGCGCATCCTCACTTTGATCTGCTTGTTGCCATTGTTGGATTTCCACTTTTGGCCGCAGGTACCCATGGGGCTCTCGGCAGCCATGCTTCTGATAGTGCCATAGAGTTGTCGTCGGGTCGCCTCTTTCTGATCTAGCTCTAGATCACTGTGTGTTGGCATCTCCGGTGTCCTAGCATCGGCACAATTCAAGCATGTGAAATTGGGTTAGTCAGTTGGTTGCGTTCTTGATTCATACAAGCTCCGAACTTATGGATGTGGTATTGACTGAGATGGATGTCCCTGATGGTAGTTTTGTTTGCAGTGTCGGCAACATAGTTCTGGCCGTAACTTCTTGTAGGGCTAGTTACCTTACTCCAACAGTAGATTTGCTCCAACAGGGAGCTATAGGCTGAGGCAACACTTCTCCGGCTAAATCAAAAGGTGAGTTGGGTTGATGTTTGATCCATAAATTCCATTGCTTGATCTTGTTCTTGATTCGTTGATTCCAACAGTAAGGTTCTTTTCTGTAGAGTTGTGTGATGTGGATCAACTATCAAGGTTGTGAGGAAGGAAGTTGGATGTTTGTTTTGGGTTTTTGAGTTGAGACAAGAGCTCTGATTTGAGGGCATACAACACGATCTACATTGGAGGTGGGTACCTCTTGACTTATCTTTTATGATATTGTCATTTGGATATGCATAGTATTTTATAACTACAAGCAATGAACATGTTTGCCTTTGGTATGTCACTGTTTGATATCCATAGCATGTTAGGTTTGTCGCCTGTGATGTGTCCATGCTTATATCTCGTGATTTGTTGCCATGAGTATCTTAGTTTCTAGAGTGACATACCATGCTTTACTGAGGTTAGGATTAGGTTCTGGATTTTTGTTTCTGGCATGTGTATCTAAATTATCTGATACTTAGGTTTTTGTGCCATACCAGATTTGAGTACCTCTATTTGTATATCATATATGATTCGTGTACCTAGACCTTGATTCTTTGATCTGTGTATATAGTTGGTACATATGTTATGGAAGGGGGATATGTTTAGGATCTAGGTTGTTATACCTTAGAGGACTTGTATACCCTAGATCCGTGGATTTGACCTACTGATACTGTGGTACCCATATTATATATATATGGATTTTTCTATGCTGATCAGGATATACCATACTTGTTATGTTCAGGACATATGTTTTTGATATTCTATCTGACCTGTGTACTCTAGATTTTGGTATGTGACCATCGTTTTTACAGTACCCATTTTGTATATATGGATATGGTTATGTTGATCAGTTTTTGCTATGCATAGTGACATGCATCATGATTGCATGCTGTGCGATTGTCGGCTCCACTATGGTTGAGCCCATCGCTAGTTACATGTACTGCACACACCCCCACTCATGGTTTAGTGGTATATTAGGCAGGTGTGTGGCGGTTCTGCTGTTTGGCTCCGTTGGTCATGCGACTCAGCGTGGTAGCCGGCAGACAGTTCCGCTCTGTTTGGCTCCGCTGGCATTTAGTGTAGCAACGTGGTAGCCGGCAGACGGTGGACTCTGTTTGGCTCCGTTGGTCAGGTGACTCAGCGTGTCCCCGTCATCGTGTACCGGGAGATGAGAGCATTGAGCTTCCCCATTTATGATTTGGGGTCACAGGACAGGAGTACTCCGACAGCATTCCGTCCACTCGGTCACTGTTCAGGAGCAGTGATGTTAGAGTGCACGGTCATCACATGCATTGATTGCCTTTATTTGCTTGTGTTTGCTGCACTTATATGCTGCATTTTGGTGGATGTATTTGTTTGACATGCATACAGGAGACATACTGCGTATCGGTTTGATGACCCTTTAGTTCAGGATAGGAGTTCCTGGTGAGTACAGCTTCCTTAGTTACTTTTCAGTTTTGTATATTTCCTATATATTATTCGGAAGCTGTATTCCATGTTTATTGCTGTTAGATATATCTTACTAGGCATGTCTATTGGTATTCGCTGAGTTGTTGAACTCACCCCCGTGGACACTATTTTTTTCAGGTACTAGGTTATTTATGGAGACACTTGGAGTATCCTGGCTGCCGGTTCCCACGTCATATCAGAAGATCTGTACCTGCCTTTGTTTATTGTTATTTTTGGTATATGTATTTGTGTACTTAGCATTGTGTTCCGGTTTTGTGTTCGGAGTGTTGTTTTGGTTGTGTGGTGTAAGCCTAGCCGACTAGCAGTGTTTTATTTGGTTTTGTATGAGCTTGTATTTTATGTTTATCCGCTGTATTGGTTTTGTTTCAGCCGTGTAGGCTGATGATATATATATATCTGCGTGGTTGTGTGTATATTCCAGCCGCCTATGGCTGATGTATATTATGTCTATAGAAATGCTTCAGATTGTCACCCGTACAGGGGAGGTGTTGCCGAAATTTCTTCGGACAGGGACTCCTCTGGGGCGTGACAATAAAGGTATATCTCATGCTCTAGTAGTTGAAACATGTTTAGCGGTGTTATCTACCAGCACCTGGTGTGTAGATACGAGAGCCACTGATCATGTCTACAATTCTTTACAGGGGTTCCAGGAAACCCGACGACTATTTGAAGGAGAGATAATCGTATACATGGGCAATGCTACTAAGGTGGCGGCTATTGCAGTGGGAGACGTCTACTTATCTTTTGATAGGAATAGAAGTTTGATTTTAAGAAATTGTCTTTATGTACCCGGTTTTAGAAAGAATTTAATTTCAGTTTCTAAACTGTATATGGATGGATATTCTATTTCTTTTAGTAACAGTGCCGTTATAAAGAGAAATAAGGTGATTATATGTTCTGGTGCATTGGTTGGTAATTTATATACTTTAAATCCAATTTCTCCCACAAAGTAAAATATGAAAATTAATAACACATCTTCTAACTCTAATAAGAGAAAAGAACCTTCAGAAATGAACCAAACGTATCTTTGGTATATAAGGCTTGGTCATATTAACTTAAGTAGGATTCAAAGGCTTGTAGCCGATGGACTCTTGGGTTCATTAGAGTTGGAAAACTTTCCAATATGTGAATCCTGCTTGGAAGGTAAAATGACCAAGAGACCTTTTAAGACCAAGGGGTATAGAGCCAAAGATGCGTTAGAACTGTTTCATTCTGATTTGTGTGGTCCTATGTCTATCCAGGCAAGAGGTGGTTATGAATACTTCATCTCCTTTATAGACGATTATTCAAGATACAGATACATTTACCGATGCACTGCAAATCTGAATGCTTTGACAAGTTCAAAGAATATATGGCTGATGTGGAGAAACGTCTTGGTAAAAGTATCAAGACACTATGGTCTGACCGTGGTGGAGAATACCTCTTTGGAGAGTTTAGGAATTACTTATCAGAAGTCGGGATTCAATCCCAATTGTCTGCACCTGGTACACCCCAACAGAATGGTGTGGCAAAACAAAGGAATATGACTCTTATGGAAATGGTTAGATTGATGATGACTTATTCAGAATTACCAAATTCGTTTTGGGGATATGCTCTAGAAACAGCAGTGTACATTCTGAATATAGTACCTTCTAAAACAGTTCCTTCTACTCCTATGGAATTATGGAATGGGCGTAAGCCTAGTCTGAATCATGTCTGGATATGGGGTAGTCCAGTACATGTGCTGAAGGGAGATATTGACAAGTTGGAATCACGTACAGAAGTTTGTCTGTTTGTGGGATATCCTAAGGGAATGAAAGGTGGTTTGTTTTATAATCCTAAAAATTAGAAGATCATTGTTAGCACCAATGCTCGATTTCTAGAAGAAGATTATGTAATGAACCATAAGCCCATGAGTGAAATAGTTATAGAAGAAATAAGAGAGGACACATCTACTTTAATACCAACAGTACAAGATGAAGTACCACAAGAAACTGCAACACGTGTCACACATGATACACAACTAGAGACAGTGCCTCGTCGTAGTGGGAGGGTTGTAAGGCAACCTGAGAGATTCATGTTTTTGGGAGAGTTTTGGACTTGATCCCAGGTAAACATGAACCTGATCCCCGGACATATGATGAAACACTCCAAGATATAGATGCAGTATCTTGGCAAAAGACAATGAATTCTGAAATAGAGTCTATATATTCTAATAAGGTCTGGAAGCTTGTAGAACCACCTGATGGTGTAAAAGCCGTTGGATGCAAGTGGATCTATAAAAGGAAAAGAGGGACATACGGGAAGGTAGAAACCTTCAAAGCAAGGCTTGTTGCGAAAGGGTATACTCAGAAAGAGGGAATCAATTATGAGGAGACTTTTTCGCCGGTAGCTATGCTAAAGTCTATCCGGATACTCTTTTCCATTGCTGCTCATATGGATTATGATATTTGACAAATGGATGTCAAGATAGCTTTCCTTAACGGAAGTCTTGAAGAAAACATCCATATGAAGCAACTAGAGGGATTCATTGAAAAAGGCAAAGAGCATCTAGTGTGCAAGCTGAATCGATCCATTTATGGACTAAAGTAAGCTTCAAGATCTTGGAACATCCGGTTTAATGAAGTAATCTAGTCATATGGATTTATTCAGTGTCCAGATGAGTCTTGTGTATACAAGAAGTGTAACGAAAATATGGTGGTATTTCTTGTACTATACGTAGATGATATTTTGTTAATTGGCAACAATGTCAAAGTATTATCGGGCGTAAGGGTATGGTTGTCCAAACAATTTGATATGAAGGACTTAGGAGAATGTGCACACATTCTTGGGATCAAAGTCATAAGGGATCGCAAGAAAAGAATGTTGTGCCTATCTCAAGCTTCATATATAGATACGATCCTTGCTCGTTTTAGCATGCAGAATTCCAAGAAAGGTTTCTTTCCTTTTAGGCATGGAGTAGCTTTATCTAAAGAGATGTCTCCGAAGACATCAAAGGAGATAGAGGACATGAAGGCAGTTCCTTATGCTTCGGCTGTAAGAAGCCTTATGTATGCAATGCTGTGTACGAGACCTGATATCTATTTTGTCGTGGGTATGGTTAGCAGATATCAGAGTAACCCTGGACAAGGACATTGGACTGTTGTAAAGCATATATTGAAGTACCTGAGAAGGACTAGAGATTATATGCTAGTTTACCAAGCAGACGATTTGCTCCCTATAGGTTACACAGATTCGGATTTCCAATCAGATAGGAACAACAGTAAGTCTACATCAGGCTATGTGTTTACTTTAGGAGGTGGAGTCATTGCATGGAGGAGTGTTAAGAAGAAATGCGTTTCAGACTCAACCATGGAAGCTGAGTATGTGACAGCCTCTGAGGCAGCCAAAGAAGCTGTATGGCTAAGGAACTTCCTAATGGACTTAGATGTGATTCCTGGTTTGCCCAAAATTATCACAATTTATTGTGATAATAATGGTGCAGTTGCAAACTCGAAGGAACCACGAGCCCATAAGGCAAGTAAACATATAGAGCGCAAGTACCACCTGATACGAGACATCGTCAAGCAAGGAGAAGTTGTCGTCACCAAGATTACATCAGCAGATAAACTGGCAGATCCTTTCACTAAAGCCCTTCCGGTGAAAGCTTTTGATCGGCATGTGGAGGGGATGAGAATCAGATGTATGACAATAGCTATGACAACTTAGTCTTTTAGTATAAGTGGGAGATTGTTAGAGTGTATAATAAAAGCCTAGCTTTTGTAAACAATTTTTTTTGAAATAAAAGAATGGTCAATATCTACATTTATTTGTTAAATGTAATTGTTCAATTAATTTATATAGTAGACAACATGGTGTGTGGCGTCACACACAGAAGATCATGTTGTCGGTTCTTTATAAATTATAAACAGTTGCTCATGACTATGATGGAAAGGAACAAACTATCGGAATAGTCATTGTGTAATTAAGTATTAGTTTATCTTGATTAATAAATTACACTGGTATACTCTAAGTGTATTGAGTAGGACCATTTTAGGTAAGTTCTTTTTGTACTGACTTCATAAAAGAACTAGACCTTAGTTATTATGGAAGTGTGTGCTTTTAATCCTAATATAATAACAAGCACATATATTTAATATTTATTTCTTTGACTTATCAAAGGGTGAGGTTTAGCTCGATAAATCAATATGCCCGATAAGTTGGGAAATGATATTACTTATAGTGTGGGTTGTTGATTATAGAAGGAATCTGTGTCCTAGTTATCTAGGTTGAGAATGTCCCCAAGAGGAGCTCATAAGGATTGTCATGTTAAACCCTGCAGGTGGACTTAGTCCGACATGACAATGAAGTTGAGTGGTACTACTCTTAGAGCTAAATATTAATTATGTGAGTTGTCAGTAACTTACTTAATTAGTGGGCATTCGTTATCTTAAACACAGGGAGACTAACACACTCATGATAAGAAGGAGCCCATAATGTAATTTGGTATTGATGCGGTAGTGCGATAATAACTCTATAGTGGAATGAGTTATTATCGATGAACTTGAGTTGTGTGTTCGGGGCGAACAAGGGATACTCAAGCTCATCGGAAGGCCAAAACTAATTTCTCCTCTAGGTCCCTGTCGTAGCCTCATTAAAGCCTCAAGTCCATCCAAATAAACACCCATCTTGGTGTCCAAGAAGGGGGCCGGTCGATTGCTTGGTGACCAAGCAATGGTCGGTCACCATCTCCTCTTAAAGGGCTGGCCCTTTGCTTGGTGCCCAAGCATGTAGGGGTTGACCACAATAATTCAAAAAAGGAGGGGTGTTTTGAATTTTTAAAATCTTCTCTTTGTAGAAATCTACAAGTTTTAAAAGAGAGATTTTAAAATATAAAACTTTCCTTATTTGAATTAGGTCACATGTTTTAAAAGAAAGTTTAAAAGTTTTAAAACTTTCCTTTTTTAACCATCCTCATGGTTTAAGAAAAAAAAAGAAAGAGAAGTTTTAAAATTTAAATTTGCTATCACTATGTTAAAAAAGGAAATTTTATAAGAGAAGTTTTAAATTTTAAAACATGGTTTTAATTTTTAAAATTTTTCTTTTTTAACTCCTACTTTAGGAAATTTGAAGAGAGCTTGTAAAATTTTATAAGGGCTTATAAAATTTTATAAAAAATTATTATTCCTTTTTCTTTGATGAGGTGGCCGGCCACCTTGCTTGGTGCCCAAGCAAGGGGCCGGCCAATAGGATTAAACCCAATCAATGATGGGTGATTAGTTCAATCAAAAGGAAATAAAAGGAAAAATAAAAAGGGAAAAGGAAAAACTAGAGGAAAATTTTAATTTTTGTAAAGTCTTTCCTTATTTGCCTTGGGCAAGTAATATAAAAGAAAGGGGAGGGGAGGCCTCATGATACAACAATTTTTATTCTCTTGCTTGGAGATCTTGGTGTGGTCGGCCACTCTCTCCCTCTCCTTTCCCTTGCTCGCTTTTCCTTGGTGGTCGTGGTGGCCGAATATTAGAGGAGAAAGAAGAAAGCTCTTTGGGTGGTGTTCATCTTGGAGGATCGTCGCCCACACGACGTCCAATGCGAGGCAAGGAATACGGCAGAAGATCTCGAAGTCATTAACATATAAAGAGAAGGTATAACTAGTAATTTTCTTCCGCATCATACTAGATATTTTTCTTTGTATGAATTCCAAACACAAGAGGCATTAGATCTAGTTTTTCAAATTTATTTTTATAGTTTGTGTTTTCTTTGTTTTCCAAATTTGTGATTCGATTGTTCTTTTTGGTTAAACCTAGAGTTATTTAAGGAAATTAAATATTAGTTTCCCTTAAAAGGCTTTGTCTAGACGGTGGTGGTTGCTCCCATATCCAAGAAGGCCATGTGCCTCGCCATGCAGTGCTGGAAGCCAATTTTGGAAATTAATATTTAATGTAATTAATAACATAGGTGGATTTGGATCAATAGTGTTAAGTTCCACTTGCGATCCAAATCTAAACCATCAAGAACAGATAAGTTAAATTTGGAATCAATGATGTTAAGTTTCGTCTGCGATTCCTAATTTAACTTCTAAAGAACACAATAGGTTGTTTAGGAAAGGTTCGACACTTGTACAAAATTTTTGTACAGTGGAACCGGTACGATCTTCCTAGGACCAACCAACAATAGTATGTGTTTGTGAAACTTGTGGAAGCTCAAATCATTCTCAAGACTTATATCCTTTAGGAGCTATTTTTGCACAAATCAATCAATTAGAACAATGTGATGCTATCATGAGTTATAATCAGAAATAGAATAATCGATACTCTAACACATACAACCCTAGTTGGAAGAATCATCCAAATTTATTTTATAGAAATAATCAAGAACAAGGACAATCCACAGGGGTTAGACCGAGCTATCAGCCTGGACAGCAAGGCTATCAACAACAATCTTCTCAAAGATATCAGTTTTCTAAATAAGAAAATGATTGAAGAAGTTATGTCTAATCAAAATGAAATGAAGCAAGATATCAAGCTACTTACTCAGAGAATGGATAATGCAGAGAAGCTCCATAAAATACAAGATAGTCAAATTTCCTAGATAACTTCATCACCTTCAAGAGCATTAGGACAATTTCCAAGTAAACCTTATATGAATCCAATGGAACACTACAACAGAATTGAACTTAGGAGCAGACGGACCTTGGGAAATCCTCAAGTGACTACTCCAAAAGGTATGAAAATACAAGAAGAGCTCTCTCCTCCAACACTTGAACAAATTTAGATTGAAGATGAAGAGGAGAATACCAAGAAGGTTGAAGAGACTCTTCTACTTTACCCTCAAAGCTAAGTAATCCCTTTTCATCAAAGATTGGTCATGATGAAGAAAGATGAAGAGTTCGACAGATTTCTGGATAAAGTTAAATAGATTTGTGTTGAGGTACCTCTGATTGATGCAATTCAACAAATGTCGAAGTTTGTCAAATTTTTTAAGGATATTGTGTCCAACAAAAGGAAAAACAAGGAGACATTGAGACCGTAGCTCTTATTGAAGAATGTAGCACTTTATTTGAGAAGAACACTTCCCCGAAGCTCCAAGATCCATGAAATTTTTATATACCTTGCACTATAGGAGCTGAATTTATAGAAAAGGCTTTTTGTGATTTAGGGGCAAGTGTTAGCCTCATTCCATATTCAGTTTATAATAAGCTAGGGCTAAAAAACTTTAAACTTACTACCATGGCACTGCAATTAGCTGATCATTCTTGTAGATACCCTATGGGTATTGTGGAAGATGTGCCGGTAGAGGTTGGTGGGAGCGTTGTTCCCATAGATTTTGTGGTACTTGACATGGAAGAAGACCTGAATATTCCAATCATATTGGGAAGACCCTTCCTTGCAACAGCTGGAGCAATAATTGATGCGAACAACTATAAACTTTCATTGGTAATCAGTAAGGAAAGGTTAGAATATGATCTATCTAATTCCTCTAACCATATCTCTTCTTTTCTAGTGAGTGTTTGCAGCAGGGCAGATGCCCACAGATTTGTGGATTGGAACTTCCATCCTCATGGGAGGCCGCCGGACCAAGAACATGATCCGACAAGCATTGGGAGAAGGCCTCCCATTAAAAATGAAAAATACATCTGCCCTCCGAGGGTAAGAATGAGGGAAGAAGGAGCACACTCGACCCTAGGAGAGAAATTCGTATCTCTTTGGGTATAACTGTGAAAACGAAAATGGGGTCGAGCTAATGATCTTAAAAAAGCGCTTCTTGGGAGGTAACCCAAGGGTTTTTCTTTTTAGATTAAATTTGAGTTTGCTTTTTCATTAGTAGTGTTTTTAATCTGTTGTTGTTTTTATCTTTAGGTTGAATACAACTTTCATGAGCTGGCCATGACTATTTCATGGGTATGGAGGCATTGGAGAAGTCAGAAACGAGGAAGTGTAGCATTTTATTTTTTGGTTCTGATAGAGTCTGACTGTGTACCATACACGACCATGTAGCACTTACAGAGAGGGAAGGGCAGTTGGCCATGTGACTCACACTGCCCATGTGAGTTCACCCGAGAAGAAGAAGGTCAAGGCCGTGCGACTTTGCATGGTTGTGTAAAAATTCCAAAGGAGAAGAAGAAGTTGGCCGTATGTGCTACACGGGCGTGCGAGGCTAGCAGAGAAGGAAAAGAATATGACCGTGTGACAGACACGGTCGTGTGAACAGAGCCAAGAAGGAGCATGTGGTGCCCGTACCATTTGGCATGGATGTATATATCTAGCTGTGGGGAGGGCAGCTTAGGCCGTGTAGATCTACATGGCCATGTGGAGAACTTTTGCTTGGTTGTGTCTATAAGGCACAGTCATGCCAAGGCTGTGTCGGCCACACCCCCCAAGTCAATTCTTCTCTCCAACTCTTCCTCTTCTTCAACATTCCTTCTTAACTTCTCAGATCTAGATCTCTCAATCATTCTTCTCCATAAACTACATTCAGATCTAGATCTAAACAGATATTCTCTTCTCGTACCCTTAAGATCTACAACTTCCTTCCCTAAGATCCTATTTTCCAAGACCCATTCTCTCAAGATCTCACTTCTCCAAATAAACAACACTTTTCCCCTTGGAACTCAACATCATGTCCAACCTTTGCAAGAAACTTCGAAAAGGAGGTGGTGGTTCAAGCTCATAAAAGGATCCACCAAAGGAAAAGGGAAAGGAGAAAGTCGTAAAGGGGAAAGGCAAACAGAGGGCACATGACGAAGGTAACGAAAATAAATTCAATATTGTTTTTAGAAATGAAGATCATAAAGCTAGATTTGATATTCTTGTCACAAGGAAGGTTGTATGTACAAGACACATGGACCCAACTATTTTAAACATTTTAGGAATTAGAGATGATGTAGATTGGATGATTAGTTCTCTAGATTGGGATGATATCTTGTACACACATCTTCCTACATACCCTCAAATTATATTTGAAATCTTAAGCTCATTAGATATCCACTATTCCAATGAAGATGATTATGTTGGAAAATTGACTTTTAGGTTAATGAATTAAGAAATTCAGTGGACATTTAGTGACTTCAACAGTTATTTTGGTTTGTCTACTGGAGGCTCTCGCAGGTTTGACCCTAGATTTAATTGGAATAGTTTTTGGAATTGAATCACCGGATTGGATCAACCTTATGAGCCTTCTAGAGCTAAAGCTTCCCATATGCAAAACCGCATCTTTAGATACTTGCACCAAGTTATGAGTAAAACTATTTTTGGTAGAGGGAAAATCGATGGAGTCGTTAGGAAAGTGGAACTTTATACTCTATGGGCTATGTTACATAATGTTGACTTTGATTCTGGTTTCCAATTTTTGCATAACCCAGTGAGAGCCGGGAAAGCATCCTCGGGATCGATTATTTTTGATGGATTGATTACCCAAATAGCTATAAATTTGGGTTGTGATCTAGGTGAGTTAGAAATCGTTCATGGCAATGACATGATCGATATTGATGCATGTCTCTCTATGAAAATGATTTGTCAAGATGAGAATGGTCTTGCTTTTCCTAAGAAGGATGGGTTTCCACTACCACTCCCTTATCCCGAGTGGACCTTTGTTCACAATCCCGCTAAATAGGTAATCACTGATTTAGATCCCAAGAATGTCCCTTCCTTTTCTGAAGACACCGAGCCCCACCTTGAGCCCTCGTCATCTGGACACCCACAATCGTCCGGACATCCGGAACTTGCTAGACACTCTTTTGCCTATGGTACGGGTAACTCGAGATTTGATTTTTCTGATTTTCGTACCTCCCTAGACTCACTTCACTAGAAGCAAGTGGCCCAACGAGTGATGTTGGAGGGCCACTTCAGCTTGTCTGATGACTAGTATAGAGAAGTCCAAGATCATTTTCAGTTCATGAGGAACTTTCAGGGTCAGGTGGCTGAATTTGTCCAAGATTATGATATGGATCAAGCTAGAATGGGAGAGTTCATAGAGGGCATGAACATTATAGGTCAACAAGTTGACGCCCTCTATGAATATCATAGGATCCTGAGTGAGACTCCTGGTTTTCCTAGTTTCCCTGTGGGTCGACCGCGTAGACCTCCATTTCCCCGACCTCCATTTCCCCGCCATCCTCCACCACCTCCACCATATTGATTTCATCAGGATGATGAAGAGATTAAGTCTGGGGGGTGTTTGCAACCTAAAAGTTTCTACATTTTGTTTTGTTTTGCTTGCATTTAGTTTCTTTTTGCTTATGTCTTGTATTTAGTTTTTCTTTGTTTTATTTGCTTGCTATATTTGTTTTTTGATTGTCACTTGACTGTCTTTTGAAGTATTTTGGCATATTGAGAATATCATTCCTCACTTCTGCTGACTTGTCTAAGAACAAAATTTTTAGCACATTATATCTTGATTCATAATGTTGTTGTTATAATGCTAGTATTATACGGAGATAAATTTGAGTTTTGGCTTAACCTTAAGGATCTTACTTTCACTTTACTTGAACTTGAATAGTTGATATCATTGAAATAGTCATGATTCATCCTATTTGTTTAGTACTTAGTTCCTATGGTGATTTCTCAAACTACATTTTGGTTACTAGATGATGCTCGAATCATGTAAGCTCATTTGGAAAAATTGAAATATCCCAACATCTATACTTATGTGCATTTGTATTTAAGTGTTGCACCTTGCAATCATTTAGAAAAAAAAAAGGGAAAACATATATATATGATGAATAAGGGATATAAAAAAAATAGTTGTCGTGAGTAGAAACTAGTAAGTTACCCCTTTGAGATCGAGTTAGGTTACTAGGAAAATGACTGCTATGCTTCTCTTGATATCGAGCATGCCTTTGAAACCTTGGCTGGATTGAGAAATATGAACCAAGTGTGTGGCAGGTAAGTGTCTATCACCGGGAACATTAGGAACTCGATTGGATGAAGACTTGACTAGGACACAGATTGAAACTTGAAGAGTTTGGGTCACTTATTGCACTATGCACAAGAAACTTATGCTTAGGCCATACTTGAGTTGTTTCCATGATCATGCTCATCAATGAAACTTTTGGATAGGGTTAGGAAAGTGCACTAGGGATTATGATGAATTATAGAGCACATGAGTTTGGATTGCGGCATTTTACTTTGGGACAAGAAAAAGTTTAAGTCTAGGGGTGTGATGTGTGTAGATTATATACACCTGTTTAGCATGTTTTGACGTGCATTCACATATTTTATGCATGCTTTGTCTATGCACTTTCATACTCTTTGTCTTACTTTCAGCATAAATACTTTTCTTTGTTCGGAGATCTGTTCTTGTGTATTTCTGTCTACAGGAGTCGAATTTGGAGAAGTAATGATGTTGTGGTCGATCAAGGAAACAACCAAAGGAAGATGACACTAGTCATGTGAGCCACATGGCCATGCTAAAGGAGCATGGAGAAAAATGACCTTAGCTGTGTGGAGTAGGCAGGCCGTGTAGCTTCACCAGAGAAGGAGAATGACATGGCCATGTAGATCGACACAACCGTGTCACATCAGGAAGCATGACCAGAACAGGGCCGTGTAGATGTACATGGCCCAAGCAACATCTCTACACTGCAGTGCACCATTTCCAGAGAAGAGGCAAGGCCAGGCCGTGTGTGCCACACGACCGTGCAAGGGATCCAGAGGTCAAGATTGGCATGGCCATGTGAGCCACACAGCCGTGTGAGCAAACCAGAGAAAGAATAGTACACGGTCGTGTGAAGGCCACACAGACATGTGACCATGGCCGAGAGCAAAATAGCCGGGGCCGTGTGTGCCACACGCCCGTGGTATGGGTCGTGTGGTGCCCGTGCCCTACCCTATATAAAGAGCTTCTTCCTCTTTCAAGGAGGAGGAGGGCTCTCCCTTTTGGGGAGATCAAGTTTGCGGCTAACCTTCACCTTCTACAACATTGATCCAGTGTTCTAATGGCATTTACATCTCTGATTCAACTCCAGAAGCTAGGGATTGGTTCCGAAGATCACTCCTCGTCACTAGATAAGCATTTCTAATCTTTTTTGTTAATTGGGATTGAAATGTTTGTGAACTCTTTGTCTTCAGATCTCTACCTTTATATTATGGAGTAGATTCATTGTTCTAGGACTAAGGGAATATTTGTGGTGTGATTGGATGTAAGAATCTCATGGATATGCCAATTTCCTATCTCAATGATATTGTTATATTTTGTATATATTTGATCTTGTGTGGATTGTTGTGTTTGGATTTAATTACCATGATCAATTGGATGTCTGTGATACTTGTGGATCTTGTAGAGGGATCCCCTAGATCGTATGACCAAGGGGCGCTAGTGACAGGCTGCCCCGCTAACGAACATCTAGAGAATCGCCTTAAAAGGTGAAGCTAGTCTCTACAAGGAGGTGGAATAGTTGAGTGCATTTATCCCCTATGCCTTTATGTGGATTGAATGGTGATGTGTTTCTATGTTGTATGACCGAGGGGCATTGGTGACAGGCTACCCTACTAACGGACTTCATAGGGATCATGACTATTAAATTACTAGAGGTATAGATAAAAGTTCCTTGCCGGTTGACTTCTACAGGAGAAAACTGACAACTTCCTGCAAATGCATGGCAATTGAGGATAAGAATTGATAGATCATCTTACATTGATAAATATCACAATGAAACCGAATTCCTAAAACTCTCATAAAACCCAAGTTCTTACATTTGCTTTTCTATTTCTATTTCTAGTTGCTGCTTAGTACATTCGCTTCCATTGTCGATTGTTTAGCTAATTCATTGTGAGACATCTCTAGTGCTTATAACTAGTCCCTGTGGATTTAATATCTTTTTATTACTGACGATAAAATTGTACACTTGCGGTAGCGTATCAACTGCTCTAATTCCAATACCTCCTATTGTCAATAATCAAGAGGAGCCTTCCCTTTGGCTTGATATTAATAAAGTTGGGGAAGGAAGTGTAGGGGCAATGCCCCAAGCATCATTTCCTTGGTTCACACATTAATTTGATTTTACAAATGATGCAAGACGAGATATGAATGATGAGGGTAATATAGGGACTTATGCAATGGATATAAAGCCCCAAGAATCATTTCCTTCAATAACACCCATGCTCAATGATTTAATTGTTCCTATAATTGTTAGTAGTATGCTTTTATTTAATATATATAATGCTACTAACCAATTCTTTGTTGAGAATGTTGGCTACAGGGAACATGTTGCAAAGGATTCACATAGACGATTTCATGATGAACCTTTGAAGGAAGGCATATTAGTTAAAGAGAATTTTAGAACCTTATGCAGGAAGGTTCTAAAATATCTGACACCACCAAGGTCAAGATTTAAGCTTGGCGGATATGATAAGGGCTTGAGCTTAGAACCTTAAACAAGCACTTCTTGAGAGGCAACCCAAGTTTCTTTCTTGTTATTATTTTAGTTTATTTTATTTTCTCTTTTCTTAACCCAATCCCTTTACTTAGTTTTTCTTGTCCATATTTCTTTTTTAGGATACATTGTTTAGGAGGCTTGAGGATATTGGATTAATTTCAGAACTTGATTGACCCATTAACTTAGTACGTCTCACTTGGTAACTCCTTTAACCTTAACCCTTTTTCATATTTGACTTTGTTTTCATTGGGACAATAAAAAGTTTAAGTCTGGGGGGATGCATACTTAGACGCATATATGTTGGGTTATGGTTTAGATTTTGATAATAAATTGTTGCACTTTGTTTTCTTAGATTAGTTTTCTCTCAAAGTTTGAGGCATTTTGAGTTACATTATCTACACTATTACTACTGACTTGTCCAAGAGTAAACTATTAGCACACTTATTATCTAGATTTCATGAGTTACATTTTTCAGTTCTAGTATATTTAGTGAGTAATTTTTTCTATCTTTAGTGAATTAGAATGAGCATAGCATTTGTTTGATAACAATATTTTTTGCACATTTATTGTTTAGATCCATATGATTGGTAATTAGTGTCAGTATGTTTGGTGATATATTTTTCTCTATCTTCAATACTAGGACATGGGCATTAGATTTCATTGAAAATATTTGATTCTAGTCTAGTTTAAGGATCTCCTTACACTTTGCCTTATTTTGATAGTTGACAGTTCTGAAAATAGTCATGATTCATTAGACTTGATGTGTACTTGAATTTCCATGGTGATTTCTTAACTACATCTTGGTCATTAGATTGATTCTCAAATCATTAAAACTCATTTGGAAAAATGTAATCCCACCAATTGCATCGTTACAAATGTGCAATTGAATTATTTTTTTAAAAAAAGAAAAAAAGCAAATGATGAAATAAGGGATTGAAAAAAAATTATTATCGTGAGTGGAAATTAGTTGTTTGCCCCTTTGAGACCGAGTTAGGTTACTAGGAAAACAAACACTAAATTTCTCTTAATATCGAGCACATTCTTTAGACCTTGGGTAGATTTAGGATAGATGAACTAATCAGTGTTTTTGTTGGGAATGAATGGAAAAGATAGTTTAATGACGACTTGACTAGGATTAGGAGTTGATACTTGAGGAATTTAGGTCACGATCTGCACTAAGCACGGAGAAATTATTCATAGGCTAAGATTAAATCCATTTATGGGCATGGTCATTATTGATATTGTTTGATAGAGTTAAGTTGATTCACCAAGGATTATGATGCACTTATTCCTACATATATTTCTAGACTATAGAATTTTGTTTGATAACAATCGAGTGCTTTATTTTACACCATTCTTGATTATGCTCATTGATTTTAATAGTTTGAAAGAAATGGATAAAATCATTAGGTATACACATTTTAACTCATGAATCCAGATTGCAGAGTTTGCTTGAGGACAAACAAAGGTTTAAGTCTGGGGGAGTGATGTGCGTAGATTATATACGTTATTTTGTAGGGTTTAACGCACATCTTCTTGCATTCATTGTCTATGATCTATGCCTTTGCACCCTATATCATATTAATTTTAGCATAATTACTATCTTACGTTTAGAGATATGCTCGGAGTCTATTTTCATTTTCAAGAGTAGTCTGGAGTGAAAAAGGATTCTATAGGTGTAAAGGAAGATAATTTGATGAAGATCAGGACCTAGCTTTGTCTACCCGTGGAGAGAAAAGCCGAGGAATGGAGTGTCCAAGGCAAGGGAGAGAGCAACAACCATTATGGAACCAAATTTGACCTGGTTATATCTTGAGGCAAGACCTGGAGGGGATGGCCGGCTATTGGGCACGGTTAAGGAAGAGATTCAGAGTAGGAATGGCTCTGGAAGTGCCAAAAGGCATGGCCTGCTTGCCCGTGCCACATTCCAGAGACAGAATGGGTTTGGCCATCCCTTGAGGCATGACCATGTCTCCAGATTTCCAGTTTTGAAGATCAGGCCATGCCAAATGGCACGACCATGAAGGCAGAATAGAGCAACCTCTGCCCAAGCCGTGCAAAAAAGGACGGCTAAGTAGCCAAAGGATAGCTTTGACCATGCCTCTTGGCATGACCAAGCTATTTGAGCCAAAGCCAACTTGGCTCTGGACATGCCAAAAGGTGTGGCCACAGAGCTTGCCCGTGCCACATTCCAGAGCCAGAATGGGTTTGGCCATCCCTTGAGGCATGACTATGTCTCCAGATTTCCAGTTTTGAAGATCAGGTCGTGCCATGTGGCACGACCATGAAGGCAGAATAGAGCAACCTCTGCCCAAGCCGTGCAAAAAAGCATGACTAAGTAGCCAAAGGATAGCTTTGACAATGCCTCTTGGCACGGCCAAGCTATTTGAGCCAAAGCCAGCTTGGCTCTGGCCGTGCCTCTAGGCACGACTACGTAGCCAAGAGACGGTTTGGTCATGCCTAAAGGCACGACCACCCCGTGCCTCACCCTTATAAAATGGGCACTTCATCTCCTTCCTTAGGGGGGAAGCTTGGTGGATAGGAGGAGACCATCTAGGTCAAATCCCTGCATCCGGAGTCATCATCTGGATGATTTGAGGCCATTCTACTACTCCATCCTTATCAGGATTCCAAGATCTGCTTCAAAAGGCTCCACTTGACATCAAGGTTAAGTTTTTACTCCCTTTCATTAGGTATTTGGAAATTTTTATGTATTTAAGTTTTTGGATTGCATTGCTATTTGCTTTGGAGTAGATCTTTACTGTTCTAGGACGTAGGTAGAAATTATAATGTGTGGATGTTATAAACTCTATTGAATTGCCAATTCCTTAATTTGATGAAGCTTGTATGTACTTGTGATATTTAATGAAATGCTTGTAAGAAGATTACCTTTTGTAGACTTGAATTTGTATATCTAGATTACATTTCTGTATGCATAAATCTGAATTTTGTACTAGATATATTGTTGTATGTCTAGAGTTGAGTATGAACCTGAACTTTCATTAAATAGATGCATAAATTGTTTTCTTATTTGAGTTTGTGATCCGATATAGGTTGGCATGGATTTAGGGTGCTTGTTTCAAAGTTGATTATCTAAAGTAACTATCCTTCTATATGGGTTATAACCTCTAGGGGAGAATAATTCTATGTATGGATTAGTCTTTTACTTGACCTAATGGGCTTTCCCTAATCATATGCTATGTAAGTGACCTATTTAATCTAGAGATGTATACCCAAGGGAGACCTGGTGACAGGAGATACTCTACTAAAAACCTGGACTCTCTAAGTTTCTTCTTCACTTGATGGCATACCTAGTTACTGGCAGGGAGAGTACTCTGATACACTGTCGTGCGGTGGGATTCTATGGTGAGTTAGACTGTCCTAGAAATATATAAGTAGAGAACTAGGAAAGGGCAAATTCATAACATAACATCCACCATTACAATGAAACCAACAGCATAGAACACTTTCTGAATTAAAGACTTCTTTGATTTTCTTCCTTTTACTTTATGGTATTAGTTGAAAATCTCCAGACAAACACTTATTAATCTTGTCTAGTCAAACTCAAAGTACAAAACCAACTAGCACTTAATCCTTAGTCCTCGTGGGATCAACATTTATAAATTTTATTAATTGATGACAACCATGCATTTGCAGTTTAACATATCACACTCCCATCTTCTTCCTCTTCCTCAATCTACAAGATCAGTGTAGAAGCTCAAATTGGTCAATCGGATGATTAGGGTTTGATTTTAATATTCGTGGATTAGAATTTTCAAGCTATTTGGTTTGTGTTAATTGTTCCTCTTCCTCTTGATTAGTTGAACTTTGTTGAGTAATAGTTATGATATTATTTTCATCAAAAGTTACATTAGTGGTTCCTTCAATTTTCAAAGTGGTCGTGTTATAAATCCTATAGACTCTGCTTGTAGATGAATAACCAAGAAAAATTCCTTGTTGAGTCCTTGAAGTGAATTTCCCTAAGTAATCTTTAAGGTTTAAAATATGCACATTACATCCAAATACTTTAAAATATTTTATGTTAGGAATTTTATTAAAATAAATTTCATAAGATGTTTTATTTTGACTTTTGTTAATTATAATTATATTTTGGACATAACAAGCTGTATTAATAGCTTCAGCCCAAAAATATTTAGTTAAATTATATTCATTTAACATTGTTCTTGCAGCTTCCTGTAAAGTTCTATTTTTGCGTTCTATGAGGCCATTTTGTTGTGGAGTTTTTGGGCATGAAAATTCATGGTGATAACCATTTTCTCAGCAAAAATTAGTAAAAGATTAATTTTTGAATTCCCCTCCATTATCACTTCTAATTTTCTTAATTTTAATTTCTTTTTCATTTTCAATTTGTTTGCAGAAATTTTTAAATGTCTCAAAAGTTTCAGTTTTATTAGATAAAAATTTAACGCAAGTGTATTTCGAGTAGTCATCTATAATTACTAAGCAGTAAAGGCTTCCATTTAGTGATTTTATACCATGAGAGTCAAATAAATCTAAATGTAAGAGTTCAAGTATTTTATTAGTTTTATTTTGATTAGTTAATTTATGAGTTGATTTTATTTGTTTTCCTTGTTGACAAGAATTACCAAACTTATTTTTAGGATTTCCTAATTTGGTAGACCCTTCACTAATCCATTTTTGTTTAATTTTAGTAAATTTCTGATATGGGTGTGAGCTAATCTCCTATGTCACAACCATGTATCTTCATCATGTGTTAAAAAACACTTGGGTAATGTATTAGGTAGATTAATTGAGTATATATTTTTATCTCTAAATCCTGTTAGCAATATATTAGTTGAATCATTGTAACTTATTAGGCATTCAGAAGAAAGAAATTTAAATTTAAATCCTGAATCACATAATTGACTTATACTAAGCAAATTATAATGAAAGTGTTCAATAAGTAAAATCTTTTTAATTGATATATTAGATTGTAATTGAATTTCACCTGTACCAATTACCTTTAGTTTACCATTATTTCCAAAGGCAACTGATCCTAGATTTTTGAACTTGATATTGGTAAATTTGTGTTGATCCCCAGTCATATGTCTGGAGCAGCCACTGTCCAAGATCCATTTATCTAAAACTTTGGATTCCTGCACAAAACGTAGGATTTAAACAAAAGTTTGGTTAAAGGATGAATTTAATTAAGGGGGTAAATTTTAGAATTTTATTTATATTGTTGATTTAATTGTATCAATAGAATACTTGGCTTGAATTAGTTTAATTAAGTTTGAATATTATTTAGTGTTTAAAATAATTTTAATTAAGTTTTTTTAAATTTAATTAAGTAATATTAACTAAGTCTTAATTAAGATTTAAATAATATTAAGCTTTAGAATTAAACATTTAATTAAGTTTTAAAATAATTTTAATTAAGTTTTTAAAATAAATTTAATTTTTTTTAAAAAATTAATTTTAACTATTTTTTAAAAAATATTTTTAATTATTTTTTTTAAAATAATTTTAATTATTTTTAAAAAAATTAAATTAGTTATGTTTAAAAAGAATTTTTAATTAGGTTTTTAAAAGAATTTTAATTAATTTTAAAATAATTTTAATTAAATTTTTAGAATAATTTTAATCAATTTTTTTTAAAAAAATTACATTAGTTAAGTTTTAAAATAATTTTTAATTAAGTTTTTAAAATAATTTTAATTAAGTTTTAAAATAATTTTAAGTAAGTTTTTTTGAATAAATTTAATTAAGTTTAAAATAATTTTTAATTATGTTAATTAAGTTTAAAATAATTGTTAATTAAGTTAATTAAGTTTAAAATAATTTTTAATTTTTTATTATGTTTAAAATAATTTTTAATTTTTAATTAAGTTTAAAATAATTTTTAATTTTGTTTTTAATTAAGTTAAAATATTTTTTAGTGTTTAATTAAATTTAAAATAATTTTTAATTAAGTTTAAGATAATTTTTTATTT
The DNA here is from genome assembly GCF_018446385.1 of Zingiber officinale. NCBI lineage: Eukaryota > Viridiplantae > Streptophyta > Magnoliopsida > Zingiberales > Zingiberaceae > Zingiber > Zingiber officinale. The sequence continues at coordinate 38,089,531 of NC_055999.1, forward strand.
TTTAATTAAGATTAATTTTTTTTAATTAGGTTAATTAAGTTTAAAATAATTTTTAATTATGTTTTTAAATGAGTTTAAAATAAATTTTAATTTTTTAATTAAGTTTAAAATAATTTTTAATTAAGTTAATTAAGTTTAAAATATTTTTTAATCAAAATAATTTTTAATTTTGTTTTTAATTAAGTCTAAAATAATTTTTTAATTAAGGTAATTAAGTTGAAAATAATTTTTTACTTTGTTTAAAATAATTTTTAATTAAGTTTAAAATAATTTTTAATTGAGTTTAAAATATTTATTAATTTTTTAATTAAGTTTAAAATAATTTTTAATCAAAATAATTTTTAATATTTTTTTTAATTAAGTTTTTAAAATAATTTTTAGTTTTTAATTAATTTTTGTTAAATTTCAAAAAAGGTTATTGAACTAATGTTAGATTCAAACTTAGCTTTGGGTTAATCAAACAATCTTCCTAAGGATAAGTTTCCAGTTCAGTGGCGAGGCATATGACCTTCTTGTGTATCAACGGTGGACCACTTGCTAAATACTTTCCAAAATAGTCCTACCCAAAAAACTTAATACTAAATTTTGATCTAATTTGCCCATGTTTGATTCGGGTAGTTTCGGTCAAATTTACTAAGTCTAGTGCACCAGGTAGAAGACACAAGATTCAGCCTAGACATGCCTTCGATAAAGTTTCCTTGGCGTACTATCATCCCAATTCATTACGGTGCTATGTTATAGGGTTTGGTAAATCTTTTTAACTAACCATTCTAGGCTAAGTAAACTAAATCTACTCCTAATCATGGAAAGTAGATTGATCAAGCTGGTTGAATCATTCTTCTACTTACTCCCCCTTAGTCATAGCTTAGATATGGTCTATCTAAGTAATGGATTTGACTCCTAGGAATCAAGTATAAATTTGGTTTGATTGGTTTAATTTAACATTTAATTGGAACCCATGCTTAGACTTAACTTTTAATATTTTGACTAATTAAGGGCATATATGGTTTATTTGTTTGATTTGGTTTATAACCATGTCCCGATTTGTTGTACACAGCTCGTTGCGATCCAAGTACCATATTTAGACACTTGGACCCCAGTTCGAACTTTTTCAACATTTTCTTGAGTTGCTCGACTTGTCCTTTCAAGTTAGAATTTTCCTCCTCAAGTTTTGCAACTTGAGTTGAAGTTCTGACTTGAACTTGGTTAGTTGAGTCACTCAAGTTAACTTGCTTCTTAAGGTGGACTATGCCCTTAAGTAGCAAGTTATTTTGCTTTTCAAAATTTGATAATTTTTTAAATAAACATTTAACAACTTTAACTAAATTTGACTTTGAATACATCGTTACCATATTTGGGCCTTCGGATGCGGATCCGTGGCTTCTCTCGGACTCGATGTCGACCTCGAAATCGCTGTAGTTTCTGGACTCATACTATTCCTCGAAATCAGATTCTTCATTTCTTGCCATAAAGGAAAGATAACTGGAATGCTTCAATTCTTCTGCATCAGATTCCTCGGAGGATGACTCGTTGCATGGAGGGGTTTCTTTCTTCTTATCGACTTGGGCCTTTCTTCTTTCCGATTTGGGCATTCATTTTTGAAATGCCCCTTCTTGTTGCATCCGTAACAAATCATTTCTGATTTGTTTTGCATCTAGTTGAGTGGTGTCTTCTTAGCACTTCTTCTGATTTTCTTTTTTGTCAATAATCTCCGAACCATGTTGACTGGTTCTTCTTCATTTGTTGAGTCAAAGTCTAACTCACTTTCGGACTCGATCTTTGTTCTTGATTTGGTTTCCTTTCTTGGACCTGCATACAAAGCAACTACTTTCTCGACATGGCTCACGTTAGATTGTTCGTGTAATTCCAATTCACAAAATAATTCATCTAACTTAAGAATTGAATGATTCTTAGAACCTTTGTAAGCATCTACAATTGATGCCCACAAAGCATTCCGCGAAAAAGTATTTACTGCGTACCTTATTGTGTCGTGATTCTCCAGATTGTGTCCGATCAGATGGAGGCAGTTGAGAATGTCCTTTAGTCGAGCATGTAGTAGCGAAGCCGTTTCTCCAAGAAGCATTTTAATGTTAAATAAATTGTTTAATAAAAGGTTTCTTTTATTTACCTTTGACTCATTGGTCCCCTCGTGTAGCTTTACCAGATAGTCCCACAGTTCTTTAGCGTTGTTGTAGGGGCCAACTCGGTTCAACTCCTCCATTGTGAGCCCGCACTGAATGGTGTTGATCGCCTTGTAGTTTAGTTGTGCCTTCTTGATCATTGGGGGAGTCCAGTCTTCTGGTTCTAGTGGTATTCCATCTTTTGTTAGAGGTGTGTAGCCTTTTAGTATTGTAAACTATAGTTCGATATCAGACTTAAGGTAGCACTCCATCCCGTTCTTCCAATAGCTGAATTTCTCCCCTTTGAATAGAGGGGGTCGGACGGTGATGTATCCTTCTTGGTAGGAATTTGACATCCTTGACTACAAGAGAAAATAACAAAATAAATTTCCAAGACTATCATCTTGGGATTAGTAGTGCTTGAGAAAGAAATAAGAAAAAGAAAGAGAATTCTAAAAGAAAAACAAAAGTAATAAAAATAAAAAGTTTTAAAAGTGCTTAGAAAAATGGTTAAATAATTTCATATCTATGAGGCTCTGATATCAATTGTTGGATCAAATGAGTGCGATAGAAAGGGGGGGGGGGTGAATATCGCGCTTTTAAAACTTTTCTTTTACTTGTTAAAAACAAAGTCGTGTAGCGGAAAAATAAAGAACAGTTCGGTTACTTGGTTCGAAGCCTAGGTCGACTCCTACTCCAAGGCCCGCGATCCTTGAGCGCACCGATGGGCAATCAACTAATACTCTTCTTTCGGAAAACCTCGAAAAGAAGTAGTGCGTACAATATGCAAGATAGTAACACCCTACTATCTTGTAAGAATTTAAGTACAATGCAAGCTTTTCTAACAGAAAATATACTGACAATAATTGATGACAAAGCTTGGTCGGCACTTCTGGATGGAGCAGCTTGCGAGTCGTAGAGCAGTAGCAGAAGCTTGCACAGAGATGATTTTCGAAGCAGAACTGAGTTACCCAGTCTTAGACCTTGAGCTCTCTTTTATAAGAATCGTCGATGTTTGGTCGACCGATCCCTAGGTTCGGTCGACTAAACAAACTCCCTTCCTTCTTGGGTGAGAACCGATGCTGATTCGATCTTTGATAATTAATGACCATTAAGGATTCGATCAACTGATCCCTTTGTTCGGTCGACCGAACTGGCTCTTTCCTTGTTCGTTGATATTTGCCAAGATTCGTATTTACTGTTCCTTTAATGTTGATCATTTGGTTGACCGATCAGTGTAGTTTCCTTCTGCTTCTGATCGTTGCTGATTGAATTGATCTATGCTGAGTCAACCTAGTTCGTTCGGTCGATCCCTGTGTTTGGTCATCCGATCAGGACATAACCTGCAAAACAGTGTTAGACAATATAATCCTACAAAGCAGTGTTAGACCAGCTATATAAAATACATGAGTAGTAATAATAAACAGTTCAACTATCTTGATCTCAACTTGGAAACCTTCCCGGTTTCTTTAGTTGGATCAGCGACCTTAGATTATTCCCTTTAGGAACCCAACCTCACTATTGCTCCTCCAGTTATTTACCTCAATCTACCTGTCAAACATTGATCCTCCAGATCTTGTTTGGACTTTTCACTTAGCCTTAATCGGCTCGCCAGGACTTTTCTTTTGAACTTTAGTCCTCCAGACCTCTCAATCACACTGCCAAGTGTCGGGTCCTCTCGACCCACTTGAACTTTCACTTGGGTTCCACGATCTGCTAAGACTTCTCCTGCCTAGCCTCCAGCTAGGTCTTTCCCAATTGAGAAAACAACCTGCACACTTAGGCAACTTGTTAGATCACAACAAGTTTTAACTTGAACCTTTGACAACATCAAAACTCAGGTTTGATTATGGTGCAACTTGCACCAACTTGTTCATGTCCTGCTATTGAAGATAGAAAAAAAATAGACCACCAAACATACTAGCACTAGTACCCTAAGAACATGATTCTAAATGAAAACGTGTGAAAATTTTTGTTATCAAACAAAGGCTATGCTCATTTTGTTTTACTAGAGATAGAAAAAACAAATCACTAAATATAAAGTGTAATTCATGACCTCTAGATAATGATCGTGCTAGAAATTTACACTTGGATAAGTCAACAGTAATAGTGTGGATAGTATAATTCAAAATGCCTCAAAACTTGAGACAAAACTAATCTAAGAAAACAAAGTGCAACAATTTATTATCAAAATCTAAACTATAACCCAACCCAACATATATGCATCTAAGTATGCATCACCCTAGACTTAAATTTTCCATTGTCCCAATGAAAACAAAGTCAAATAAGAGAGAGAGCTAAGGTTAAAGGAGATACCAAGTGAGACGTGCCATGTTAATGGATCAATCAAGTTCTGAAATTACTCCAGTATCCTCAAGCCTCCTAAACAATGTATCCTAAAAAAGAAGTATAGACAAGAAAAACTAAGTAAAGGAATTGGGTTAAGAAAAGAGAAAAGAAAATAAACTGAAATAATAATAAGAAAGAAACTTGGGTTGTCTCCCAAGAAGCATTTGTTTTAGGTCCTAAGCTCGACCACCTCATTAGACTCATCGAAGTCTCACTCTTGGATGGGTAAGATATTTCAACATCCTCTTACCAAAGACTCTTATTATGGAGAGAGCATTCAACATATGAGCTATAATGTGAAGTAACTCTTTCTCTATTGGCGTCTTCTTAAAAGTTCTTTCAGGTGGTCAAAGATGTTTCAAATTGAGCTTCCAATTTAAAAACTGCACCCAACAGAAAAAAAATCTCCCACAAGCATGTTATATAAGATAGAACCAGAACCATATCAAGATAAGATGAATAAGTAATAAAAATTGAATCACATCCAATAAATTCAATTATAGGTACCTCTATATAGTTTTCCAAAAGATCACAAGAAATACTAACCTTACTTTTCTGAGAGATATCTGAAACTTCTAAACATGTGGATGTGACTTCTTCTGAATCAAATGATGATTCGAACTCTAGCTCAGGTGTTGGTACAACTAAAGGTGGTGATTCTTAAGACTCTTCTAACTCTGAATAAGTCCCTACACATTGATCAACCACAGGTTCAATCCTTTCTATTCTCATAGTCTTTAAGGGTTGTGTGGGCAAAGGAGGTGATTCTTGAGATGCTACTTCCACAGCATAGCTTTCTACACTTCCTTCCATATCATTAACAATAACACGTGTAGTGAAGAATATTCCCACATCAACTATAGGAGAGTCAATAACTTCACTTGTAACATTTAGTTGATCTACCTCATCACATTCATCATCTGAAAATTCAATTCCACTACAATGCCCTCCCTGTAAACCAAGGAGGTAGATATGAAAACATGTTGACCACTACATTATCATTACACTCATCATCTGAAGAGTTCCCATATTTATAGACATCAAGAAATTTGCACTCAACCATATTGATAAGCGAAAATCTTCATCTTTGTTAGCCCCCACTAGCCTTTGTAGAAAAGGAATCCTAAGTGGAGGTCTTGGGAATGATTGAGCTTGTGGTTGTGGTTCAACTTGCTTATCTAGTGATGGTGTGATCAACCATTGAGAGAAAGGTACTTGTGGCCTTTGGACACTTTTTAGGGTAATGGAACTGAGTTTTTGTGGTATTATACTGTTCTTCTCCTCAATTCTATACAAGTCTTTTTCAAGAAGTTCTTCATGATTCTTGCCACTTCTCAACTTAATATCATTACAATATTCACTAGACTTTGTTTGGGTAGGAGGGAAGTTATGTTTGAACCATTTTGAAAATATGTTATCAATCTTTTCTTCCAACTATTTGAACCCCTCATTCTGTGACTTGTGATTTTCAAAACTCTTGGATGGTTGAACTGCATTTTGTTTGGCAGGCTCTTTTGCCTTCATGGCTTGCACCTCTGAAGTTCTCAGGGGAAATTCCATCCAATTTCTATCTGACCATTCATGAAGGTTCACTGTTACTTGATCAATTAATATATATGCTTCATCCATACTTTTGTTCATAAAGGAGCCTCCAGCTAATGAATCCAATAAAGATTTATCTGAAAAAGAAATTCCCACGTAGAATATATGCAATTGCAGGCACCTTTCTAAACCATGATGAGGACACTGCCTTAATAAATTTTTGAATCTCCCATATGCTTCAAATAGCGATTCTCCATCTGGCTAAACAAAACTTGTAATACACTTCCTCATAAACATTGTTTTTCTTGGAGGGAAAAAATGATTTAGAAATTGCTACTCTAATTGTTTCTAATTTGTGATGCTTTGAGGACGAAGAGAATAAAACCAATTCTTCACCCTATCCTTGATACTAAAAGGAAATATCATCAATCGAATGGCATCCGCTAAGATACTCTCATAGTTTACCTTATCAAAAAGCTCCAAGAATGTCTCAAGGTACAGATATGGCCTTTCTGATACCTCCCCTCCAAATTTATTACCTTGTATCATAGTAATTATTTGTGGATCTAGTTGGAAACTCTTTGCTTCAATATGAAATTGTACAATCAAAGATAAAAAAACTTGTAGAAATGGGTGCAGAGAATTCTCTTAATGGTCAGCTTGACATGTTAGTACTCATAGTGTCTAAAAAAAAATATGAGAAAACATAGAAATGTAGAATTAAAGACAAGAAGGAAATGCAGTAATGAAAGATAAAGAATAAAGAATATAAGAATTAAAGAATTGTCTAGAAAAACATAAATGTAAACTAACTAGATTCAAACACACAATTCTTGGCAACGACGCCAAAAACTTGATGTGATAAACCGCAAGCGCACGATCGTCGTCAAGTAATAAAATTTATAAATCGATCCCACGAGGACTACAAATTAAATGCTAATTGGTTTTAATGTCACGCCCCAGGGGAGTCCCTGCCAGAGGAAATTTTGATAGCATCTCCCCTGTACGGGTGACAATTTGATACTTGACTAAATATGTAAAATACGGTACCCAAATAATAAGGTTATTGGAGAAATAGTATTATTTGATTTTTTCGGAAATTTTTCGGGATTTAAACGGAGTCCGTATGACCCATTTTGAGAGGATGAATTCGAGGTACAGAGGAGGCCTGTTTGGAACACCATTTAAGTGGGGGTTAATTAAGGAGAAAATTTAGAGTTTAATTAAATTAAACCTAAGTATTTAATTAAGCCCTAATTCCTTATTCTTTCCTTCTTTCGTCGATTTCTTTCCCCTCACGCGAGTCTTTCCTTTCTCCCGAGCCCTCTCTCGATTTCTCCTCGCCCGATCGCAGATCGCCGCGGGCTCACCGCTAGCAGCGTCTTCTCCTCTAGCGTGCCTCGGCCAAGCCTCCATTCTCTCTCTCTCTCTCTCTTGCTTGTAGTGATGCCTTCATCACGCCTTCAGCGTCGATCAACGGAGCATCCTTCGACGTCGATTAGCAGAGCATCCGTCGGCGCAGATTCGGTCGCTAATGGCCCTTCTTCGGCCTCCGATGAGAGTGACCGATTCCCCTTTTGTGCGCCACCAACCGACGTGTAGATCGGCGCCAGCCCTAGTTGCGAACCTCTGGTGCTCACCGGAAGCTGTGCGCGCGAGCCGGAGACAAGGGTGGGTTTCTTGAGCCTTTCTCCAATCCATCTCCTTCTTGCGCTGGTACTGACCACTGAGCCCCAATGCGGGCAATTGCTAACTCCTATCGCCATGGCTAGCCGTCGCCCTATTCCTTACGCACCTGTGCCCTAGATCGGACCCCTCCACTCCGGTCAACTGATGCCGGTGACTATAGTCTTACTTCAGTTGTGCTCCCCTCATCAAGAAGTTGACAATGGATAGGTTTTGGCTACTTGTGGCTTGTTGCAACCACTGGACATCTGTTTTGATCATCATGCTGCTCAAGATTCAATGCTGGTCCTTTCTTGGTGATCAGAAGGCAGTTTTGGTGAAGCTATTGGGGTTGCTGTGTGTTATTGAGTAGGTGATGCATTCCGATTAGGTAACATTATCTAATTGGATCTTTTCGTTCAAATCTAAGTAATTAAATGTTGTTGAGGTTGATATAAATTTATATCTGATTTAGGGTGATTGTTTGGATGGTAGTGGCCAAATGACTTCGACGGTGAACCTCTTCAGTTGAGAGTGATGGAGAAATCATCCAACTCGGATTTAGGGCTCTTGATTTGCTGTGTGATCTTTCTTTAGCTAAGGATTGAAAGAAGGGGGTTGTTAAAGTTGGTTTTCATGGTAAGCACAGATCTGATCCATAGATATATTGATATAGGTTTTAGAATGTGTCATTATGTAGTGGATTGGTAATTAAGGGATGAATTTAGAAGGGTTTCCCTAACTAGATTGGGTAGTTTATTAGCTATTTGTTACCTATGTAATTAGCTAAATATATTATGTGATCGCAGGACTTTGTTTTGAGGCGAGCGTCTCGACGTGGGATTGATTTATCTAGCACGATCGACAGATTTAAGGCGGGTATTTCCTCCTTGGCTCTATGTAGATTTTTATTGAGCTTAGTGCATGGTTTTATATGGTGGATTAGGTTGTTTTTCCTTATATTGTATTTGTTGGTTGCCTTCACTACAACAAAAACCCTCATAGACATCGGTTTTCCATCGGTGTCTATTTCATTTTCGACCGATGTCTATGAAGCCGATGTAAAAGGTCTACCATTTTAGACATCGGGTTAAAACCGGTGTAGTATCACTTAACGACACCGGTGTTCGAATCGGTTATTAACTGGTGTAGTATGACTTAACGACATCGTTTCATCAACGGTGTAAAACCGATGTAATATTATATGTTAATAACACCAGTTTTGGCAGCGGTATACGACCGATGTAATATTAGTTAATAACATCGATTTTGCAGCGGTGGAAAATCGATGTAAAATCGATATTTTTTAACAGCACATTGATTTCCAAAACAATGAATACAGTAACAAAAAAAAGTACACAAATATTCTTCATTCAACAGTATCTATAAAATACACAAATATTCACAAATTACATAAATAATCTTCTTACAACAGTATCCATAAAATATACAAACATTCTTTTTACATCAAAAGCTAATAGATATCAGAATCAAGGTAGAACATTCTTTTAACAACACATCAAGGTAGAACCGCACTTCAAATGTAAGCTAGCATGCATTCAACCCACTCGAACCGCACTTCATCAATTTCAACTCTGGAATACTTGAGATTTGTAAACTGTAAAAACACATAAATAATATATTAGTAAACCAAGACTAAAAATCATAGTTGAAAGAGAGAAGAGAAGTCTGTTTTAGACCAAACAAATGGTATGCTGCAACTTAACTTAAGAAGACTGTTTCCACAACCTCCAGATTCCTTGGGTGGGCAAGGAATGTTGCTTCCATGATTCTTAGCCTTGCTATCAGATTCAACGGTGGATAAAGATGAGTTATCTGGTCGCTCGCCTGTGGAACGTCTCCGTCTTTTCCCAACAATTTCTCTGATGACATACTTCTTTGCCCTCTGTCTCCTACCAGCCTTGGAGGAATCAATTGCAGGTGTTTGAGAAGCAGATCCCTTTACTATCTTTCCGCAATAATCTAAGCAAAGTTTGTAAGAGCAATTTGAGCAACTTCTATGAAAATCCACTAGTGAAGTCCTGCAATAATTACTGGTTCCAAGGGGGAAATAAGAAAAGAAAACAATATCAATCAAGTGAAGATTTTAATGCATGATGAGACGATAACAAAGAACAGAATATGACCTAAAAATTAGAACTTGCTAAAGCAAAATAGAGGCACAAGTTTACAAATGACCATTTAAGAAACAGGGGTCAGGACACATTATTCAGTTATTATGTCCATGATTTCAGAAACATAGCAAATTATGAAATTCTCATAGGTGTTATAGATGTGAAGACATACCAGTTAACAAGCTCATTGTGAGGCTCATATACTCGAAGAAGTACACCAGAAAATCCACCTTCTGGATGATAGATCGATCAAGAGGATATCTAACTGGAGGAAGAAACTAGGCAATTGTTTTGAAGCTTACCTTGATCCCCTTACTTTACTTCCAGTTCATTTAATTGGTTCTGATAGATATGTTTCAGCAAGGGAAGCAATTCAGATATCAAGCTATATGTGTGCTCCTTATTATTAAACTTGTTTTGACCATTTGCCAGTTCCTGAAGATGATACAAATTGCATATGCACATAAAATTGTCATAAACCCAATCTAACACCAGATTGGGTTTATGATAATTTTGATAAGTACTATGATTTGGTCACTCCTGATACCAGTCTTGTTAGTCCTGAGACTGATGCTAATCCTAAGACTAAAGAAATTGCAAAAAAGATGATGATAATGGGTTTATGGTGCATACAGATAAAGCCATAAAATAGACCTTCAATTAGCATGGTTATCAACATGTTGGAAGGAAGCATCATGGACCTGCAAATGCCACCAAAACCAGAATTCAGTTAGAGTGCCATTTGAAGATTATTAAATGATGCAATATTGTTTTTGTTTCCACAGTATTCTGAACAATAAAACAAAATCAAGCCTGTATAACATTTGGCTTGAATGTAATCTGTGATCAAAGTAATTTCTTAATTCTGTTTTGTGTGGTGAGATTATATTGGAAAACAAATATTGTTTAAATGCTTGTTGACCTCATAATGTTGTAAAAGAGTCGTAAAAATAATTGTTTATCAGATGCCAAGCTAGTAATAGGGAGATATATATTCCCTTTAGCACCCATAACAGTCAACAGGATAAGATAGTCCATTCAGATTAGAGAATTATATGGGAAAGATAGTTGTTGTTCTTTCCAATTTCCATCATTTTGATTGCAGAGGTGAAGAGTTTCTGTCTACCTCTAATTTTGTTTGTACATAATAACAACAAAGAGAAATTCTTGGCAAATAGTTTAGCAACAACTGGAATGTAGGAACAATTTCAAACTGTGATTGAATTAAGCCAATGAATTTTTACAGGATCTGCAAACTTTTCAGGGGTAGAAATATGCATCTAAATCTTTATGGGAGTCAAGTGAGACTAAACTTATTTCTAGTTAAAATTCTTCCCTAGGCCAAGAATGTTTAGGATCTACTGAAACAAGAATGAAGAGGTCCAGCTAATGGATTCCAAAAATTAGAGAAAGTAACGACATTGTAAAACTCGTAATCGGGCACGCAAGCTTGAACCCCAAAAGATTTTTTTCTTCATATGCTGGAAACTTCATTCAGATCTCTTGCTGGAAAGATCAAAACAACTGACTAATTAATTATTAGAATTACTATATCACCCTAGTAATAGCTCCAATAATCAACGAGCTTGTCACTCAATTGGCAAAGTCTTTCCGAATCCGGTCTATCCTAAATCCTAAACCGTATTAGGAACTATTCAGATGGATTCAAAAATTCACAAAATCATAATTAACTTGGTCATGAATCGATTTAACAAGAAGGTCAAAAGAAAATACTCACTTAATGATCAAAGCCTTTAAGTTATATATGTAGCATCTAAGAAGCCCAACACACAAATCCTGTAGAAACAACAACAACAAAAAGAGGTAAATTTATAAGCCAGAAAACATGTCATATTAGTGGAAAGAATTAGCATATACATAAAAGAAAGTTGATAGTTGAAGGAATACATAAAACCAACTTAGCAACAGGAAATAACAACTAGTGCACCTGAATCAAGAACTAGTGCACCTTACTAGTGCATCTGAGACAACAGCTTTGGCACCTGAATCTAAGAATTCTTTCGCCAGGCATGGAGCAAGCCCTTATCTACTCGTGCAGATTACATTTCGGTCTCACCAAGCTCCAACCTGGTAGAATGCATGTGATTGAATAAGTTTGTTTACACCTCTTAACAACTGAATTAAAAATGAACAAAGACAGAGTAATGGATAATCACCAGAGTAACCAGACATTGTATATAGAAACAACTAGATTTAAGAGTGAAAGCATTGTCAGATATATAACAGCAATTAGAAATGACTAGATTAAGAGTGAAGCATTGTTTGACTTCTCAAACGCAACGACAACCAAATGATACCCTCCCCAGTATGGACCTTAGATTTAATGTGCTAAATTTGTCATAAAATTGAAAGTATGTACATGTATTTATTAACACTTAAAATTTGTATTAGATTCATTAGAATAGTAAGAATTCATGCTAAATTTACAAATTAATTATCCTAATTAAAAATGTAGGCATTAATATTCAGTCTAGATGATCATCAAAGTAATTGAATTTTTCTTCAACTACAAAGTATCATAGCCACTCTGCACATAATTACCATCTTCAGATGTCAAGTAAACAGCAGGAACTCTAAGACGAAACATAAATGCACTTAATTATATCTTGGTTGTTATCCTCCATAACCATTAGTTATAAGAGAGTAAATTTTGTAAATTAGGTTCTTGCTAAAGAGACAGTAGATACAAAATTCACAAGACGAGAAAATCCATACTTGCATGCGTTTGACATCCCATATAACTTTGGTAGATACCACGTGACTTGAAAGGTCGCCATTTTGTTAATGGATCAGCTACAGATGAAGGCTTAGCCAAGGCGTAAGCTTCCTTTCTGTTTCTTCCTCGAACAAGCTAAGTGAAGACAGGCTCATTTAACACATTGGAGAAATGTAAATAATTTTTCCCATGTAAGATCAATATTGGCAAAGGTAAATCTTATTTTCCCCAGAAATGTGCTAGACTACACTGGAAAACTCAAGTGATGGACATAGCATAGTGATTTCAGCACAGAAGTTGGCATGACATTAATCTGTGCATTAGATGATGATATCAACCCAAAGGAAATTAGGAATAAAAATCAACAACAAATCATACTGTGCGAGATTTACGTCTAAACTCTCTGCAGGTGTCTAATGTACTAAAGCTAGATCATAAAAACACTGTCTTAATAGTCAACCTACCAAGCCATGGATTAGAACTTTCCCTGGATGTTCTATAATGTACCAAAGCTTCATCCATTACAAAGATTGTCATAAAAGTCAACCTTCTAAGACATGGATCAAAAACTCTCCCTATATTTATCAACAGTGCTGCAAATGTATATTTTCTTTCATTATATTGCCTGGTTCCTCCATTCTCGTTCACACGATGGGATCATTGGTTCTTTTGGGCGTAAAGCTCCTCTTCGCATCATTAAGAAAAAAAAATGTGAAATAAAAAATGCGATTAATTTCATTGCCCTTGTTAAAAACCCAAGATGTGTCCATTCGAATTAGGATTCCAAAACAAGAAAATTTCAGCATAAAAATTTGCAAATTTCTTAACCCTCAAACACCAGAATCCTCCAATTTCAGCCCAGGATACTTGGAGCCAACGAGAAACTTAGCCCTTTAGCTCCGCCGTTGGGATGGACCAGCAAAAAGGGAAAAAGAAATGATACAAACTTTAAGCGGTAAATCTATGGGAGGCTAAAATCGAGATGTACTTAAAATATCGAACACACCCTTGAGATCGTCTATTCTTCTGTAGGCGGAGGCGAGGGCTTGGGACCGCTCAGACCAGCGAAGAGAGTATGACTCCGGGAAGTGGCAGACGGTGGAAAGAAGACGACGAGTGGGCATCAACGGCGGTGAGGCAAAGGGGGAGCCGTCGTAACCCCTCCCCCTCGAACCACCGCTCCCCCTCCAGGTGGCGGCAAAGGGGGAGCCGTCTGAAGGGCGCCGACGAAGGCGAGGTCGTGATTGTCGGAGAGGTAGATCTGGCGCAGAAGGGGAGATAGCGGGAGGGGAGGGATAGGAGGAAGTAAGTCGATGCCACTTCTGTGTACGAGCTCCTGGATCTCGGTGCTGTTCTCTCTTCCTTCGGATTCCCTCACGTTGTCGACCAATCGTGCCATGGTGGTCGTGGGCGTCCTCTCGCTGTTCGGATCTCGTCTGTCCCTACCTTCGCCGGGAAGAGCGAAGAGAGGAAGGAGGAGGAGGAAGAGAGGATCGGACGAGGAGGCAGGAACGATTTATGCTGCGATTTTGCTTAGGACCGAAGCAGGTGGTTTTGATCCTGCTCGGGAGAGGAAGGGGCGTCGATCCAGGAAGGGGCGTCGATCGAAGGGGAAGAAGGAAGGGGCGTCGATCGAAGGGGAAGAGGGAGATGAGGCTGAGAGGGTTTAGGTTTAGGCTGAGAGAAGGGGCGCGATATTGGTTTAGGTTTGGAGGGAACTTCAATTTTGGTTGGTGGAAAATTAAATTTTTTTTTTTGTTCATTAACACCGGGTTTTAAAAACCGCTGTTAAAACCGGTGTCTATTAACAAAAAAAAAGGTGCTCATAGACATCGGCTAAAAAACCGATGTCTATGAGCGAAAATCTGTGCTCATAGACACCGGTTTTTGGAAAAATCGGTGTAAAATACTCAAAGACATCGGTTTTTGCTTAAAACCGTTGTTGTTCCACCGATGTCTATGAGGGTTTTTCTTGTAGTGCTTCCTGCTTGAGACTTATGCTTGATCTTTGAGATGTCCTGTTTATATCATATACAGTCTCTACTCTTGATGTCTATCCTGCTGTGATTACGCGTGTAGAGTATGTATTGTAGGGATTGTCGAGTTGTTGGACTTACCATGCTGATTTTGCATATGATGCGGATTGTACGTAGCTGGGTATGTGTTTTAGGAGTCATCATATTGACCGTACATTTGCATGTTGTATGTACACACATATTTGTTATGCACTTTTGGAGGAGTTGTGTTGATTGTGTATGGGTGGTTTATACACATGTTTGATGTGTTTTTACAGGAGGATACATATTGATTGTACATATGGGGTTGTGTACATATGTTTGGTGGGATATGTGGAGATATCATGACGATTATGTTCATGTTGTTGAGTACTTATATGGTTTGGAGGTTGCATTGATGATGACAGTGTTGGTTTCATGATTATATATATATATATATATCATGTTCATCATTCATTGCATACTGACGACTATCGTCTCCCTTGTAGTTGAGAGGGTTGTCAGTTTCTATAGTTGTCCACTCTACCACTGATGGAGAGTGGTAGCTGGGAGTGGAGCTATGTCCTGTCACGCTTACTCAGCTGCTCAGTGTTGTCACTCTGTCAGCCTCGACCACTCTGGAGTAGTGGGTCTTGAGGGTACAGTAGTCGGAGAGCTTGAGTTGTGAGTGGTCAGGGACCCTTAGCTATGTAGTTAGATAACTACATAGTATACTGTCGCCTCAGTCGCTTTATAGCGGTTACGTGCGTGAGGCTTGTACGGTTTGTCACGGACCCAAGCCTCTCGGTCATACAGGGGTCGTGGTGTCTAGAGAGGTGGCGGGGGTGACCATGGAGCATGCATGCACATTTGCATTTAATGCGCGGTGCATCTTTGGAGATATATTTGCATACATGCATAGTAGATACTAGTTGCATGTGTTTGTGGTATGTTGCATTTGTTTATGATATGATTGTTGCATATGGTTGTCATGCTGCATACATGTTATTTATTTTAAATGTATTTACAGTCGTATTTATATTGCACAGGTGTCACGAGTAGGTCTGTTGCAGATCTGGTGAGTTTACTAACCATTGTACCAGGTGTCGATTCCAGATTGGGTATGTATCTATCATTATGTCGGTTATGGTTTGTACAGTATGTATGTCAGGTTAGTAGGTCTGATATGTTCAGATGCATTGATTATGATAGTAGGATCATGTTCTTTGATTCCCTACTAAGACTGTATACTTTTGATCTCCATGTTTTATTTGTAGACCGTGCACTATCTTTTCTATTACCCGCTGAGTTACCTATACTCACCACCGCATGTATATCTTTATGTTTTCAGGTAGATGGTTGGAGTGTCGCTCGGAGTATCCTGTCTGCCGGGTCCTACGTCACATCCGATGATAGTTTCGGGTTTTGTATATCTTTTATTTGTATTTGGTGATTGTTGTATTTCGTGTGTTGTTGTATTTGTTGTTGTGGTTGTTGTATAAAGCCTAGCCGGCTAACAGTGTGTTGATTTGTTTTGTATGGCCTTTCGTTATCGTTTTTCCGCTGTATTGGTTTAATACAGCTGAGTGGGCTGTCTATTGTATATATATAACTGCGTGGTTGTGTTTTATTCTTATTTCAGCCGAGTGGGCTGATTTTATAACTGCGTGGTTGTGTATATATTCCAGCCGCATGTGGCTGATGTATTTTGTATATATTTATGCTTCAGATTGTCACTGATACAGGGGAGGTGCTGCCGAAATTTTTCGGTAGGGGCTCCTTTGGGGCGTGACAAAATAACCCTCAAGGCCTCTCAATCCTCGGCCAATACGGCTGTAACATATACAATAATATAAACAAACATTCTACGCAATTTATAATAAATCAGCCTCCGGCTGACCACACAACCACGCAGTTTATAATAATACCTACTCCACTACTCGAGGAAAACACAACCCACAACGGAAAGCCAACGCAGGGGAAAATAAGGGTAGTAAACCAAAACTCGATATAACATCCACGAGCACAAGATCTACACATCACACGCATGTAGATCACAAAACAAATAAACAAAGTCTGAAAGTAGAAAACTATATCTACACGAGGTGGGGGACTAGCGACTGGAACCTCCTGGCAGCCTCAACCTGAAATAGAAATAAAGCAATAGGGTGAGTTTAACAACTCAGCGTATATATATCAAGCTGACATGCATAGTAAGATTTATCTATAAGTAATAATCATGGAGTGCAGTCTCCTGATCAATAACAAGAAATGCAAAACTGAGCAACAAAAGAACTGTACTCACCTGACCTCCTATCTGACATAAGGGTTGTCAGACCAAATACCTCATGTCTTCTGTATGCATGCCAAACATATGCATCCACAAAAATATAGCATCCAAAATGCAACAATTACAAGCAATAGATGCAATCCATGCATATGATGCAAATGACATTGTCACCCCTGACGCCAGTCAGCCATCTTACACACGATGGTGAGACTGAGTGAGTAGGGCTATGACAACTGTGCACTCTGTCATCACTACTCTTGAGTAACTGAGTGGACATGATGCTGTTTGAGTACACTTATCCTCCTACCCCAAATCATAAGTGGGGGAGCTCAATGCTCTCATCTCCCTGTGTCATAGTTAAGAGGAGGGATCCCTATCCGCTACCACGCTGCAATCACACTACCCATGAGAAGACCAGCGGAGCCTTGACAGAGCAACCTGTTGTAACACACCCTGCCTGAAATACCACTAACCCATGAGTGGTTGTGTGTGCAGATCCATGTAATTGGCGATGTGCTCAACAATAATTGAGTCGACAATCGCTCAACATGCAATAGTGCAAGATGGTGCATAACACTAACATGTAAATCCTGAAAAAATACCAACCTTCTCATAATGTGTACCAGAAATGAAACAAAGTCTAAAACAATGATCTAGGTACACATGCCAGAAAATAAAACTTAAGTACACATGCTAGGTAATAAACTAGTTACACATGCCAAGTAATAACCTATGTACATATGTCAAGTAAATCAAGTAGCTAGACCTGTATCCGTTAATGCATTGTATGTCACTACGTAAGTACACAATGCAAGAATCAAGAGAACATAAGCATAAATGAAGAACAGATAAAAATATGGTAAACTACGTTATCACGTAGTGACATACCAAGCAGATATAAGCATAACTATTACTACTAGTTATAATTCACTAAGCATATCAGAATGACAATATCAAAAGGATAAGTCAAGGGTACCCGCCTCAAAAGAAGATCGTATCCAGAAATCCTATGTCGAGATGCCCCTCTCAAATTAAAGTCCTGCATCAATCAATCAATCTATATATATATATATATATATATATATATATATATATATATATATATATATATATATATATATATATATATATATATATATATATATATATATATATATATATATATAGCTAAATTCAAATGAATTAAATAGCTAAATAATATAAGTTAGGGAAAACCCTAATCGATATAATCATCTAACCACTCTAATAATCCTCAATCCACATAAACCTTTACACACATGGACAACCAACTACAATATCCAACTCAATCCATAATCTACAGCAAAGGTCAAATTCTCTACACCTTGCCTCAATCCGTTATCTGAAACTAACTACTTACCCTAATTGGATTGCTCCTCAGATGACTCCTGGCCGAGGAGGTTCAGTATCGGAATAGGATGATCAGAACTGTGGTTCTTCGACGAATAGTGTTGGCCGAAGCTACAAAGACCAGCCAAACATCAAATCTCCTCATCTCAATACAAAGAATAGAAAATTGATCTCCGTTTAATCAAATCTTAAGCATTCCTTACCTCAATCCGAATCCACAGATTCATCTTGGCGAAATATAATTGTTGCGGTGGTGATGAGCCATGGCAGAGGAGCGGCAATGGCACTAGGGCACCAGCTCAAATAAAGTTGGGAGAAGAGGAAGGATCAACAGTGACTGCTGTGATGCAAATCCAGGGCAAAGAAGAGCGACGGCGTCGCTAGGGCACGACTCAAGCAGAGTCTGCTGGATCAGCACCGGTGCTAGGGCACTACACACTAATGGTGGATCTGTAGTGTCAGCGGTGCCAGGCAGTAGTTAGCGTCGGCAGGGGAAGCTAGAGCACTAGGACAAGCCGGCGATTGGTGCCGACGATGAGTCGGGGAAGAAACATCGTGTGAGGGAAGGGTGGCCGGAGTCGGATGAAGAACAGAAAGATGGGTCGAGTTTTGTACTCTTGGAGAAGGGGAAGCTACACGAGGCGGCATCAGGTTGGGGAAGAGGAAGAGCTCGGGGAAGAGGAGAAGGAAACGGAGAGGGGTTGGCGTCGGGGAAACTTACGACGTAGGTGAGGAAAAAAGAATAGGAAAAGAAATAGAAATATTTAAAGAAATTAAACATTTCCTCATTTAAATAGGGTAGCTTAAACAGGCTTTCCCTTAGTCCAATAATTGATCCCCTTAACATACACTATAAGATCTTTAAAAATTTTAGAAAATTTTTAAAAATTCTTAAAAATTTCATTAAGGTAATTCGCCTATTAAACCTTATTATTAAATATTTATTTGAGGTACCATATTTTGCATTCTCCCCCACTAATAAAAATTTGATCCCCAAATTTTCATTATTTATCATCAGCAAGTACTAGTAATAGAGAAACAGATAAATGTTGAATGAAAAACTAACCCACATAACTCAAGCAAAAAGATGGGGGTATCGAGCTCAGATCGTATCCTTGAGCTCCCAAATAGCCTCCTCGTCAAAATGATACTGTCATCCGACTTTAACCAATGGGATAGTCTTGTTCCACAGCTGATGCTCTTTGTGGTCCAGAATCCGTATCGGAACCTCCTTGTAGGTAACATCAGACTGAATGAGAATTGCTATATCTGACAGAATATGTGCTGAGTCGGGTACGTATCTCCTTAGCATGGACACATGAAATACATCGTGAATGTCTGTCAGAGCTAGAGGTAGTGTCAAACGGTAAGCTACTGCTCCAATCCTCTCCAAGATCTTGAAAGACCCAATGTATCGTGGAGCTAGTTTACCTCGAAGACCAAATCTCTTTACCCCTTTCGTGGGTGAGATTCTCAAAAATACATGGTCGCCAGTAGAGAACTCCAGGGGTCTACGTCTCCGATCCGCATAACTCTTTTGACGGTCCTACGCCTTTGACATCCTCCGTCTGATAGTGCAGACCAACTCTGCCTCCTACTAAGCTCTCTGAGGTCCTAGTAGCTGGGCCTCCCCAACCTCCTCTCAGAGGGCGGGTGCTTGACAAGGTTTACCAAACAACGCTTCAAACGATGCCATCTGGATAGCCGAATGATAGCTGTTATTGTAGGCGAATTCTACTAATGGCAAATGGTCCTCCCAGCTGTCTTCAAAATCCATAACGCAAGACCTCAGCAAGCCCTCTAATATCTAAATGGCCCGCTCTAACTATCCATCTATCTATGGATGGAATACTGTACTGAAACGGAGTTATGTGCCCAAGGCCTATTGTAAACTCTGCCAGAACCTGGACATAAACCATGGGTCTCTATCTGATATAATGCTCAAAGGAACACCATGGAACCTAATGATCTCCCAGAAATACAACTTTGCCAATCGATCCAGCAAATTAGTCTTCCAGATCACTAAGAAATGCGCAGATTTGGTTAATCGGTCAACAATCACCCAAATCACATCATGACCTCATCGTGTCCTAGGCAATCCCACCATAAAATTCATGGTGATGTGCTCCCATTTCCACTCCGGAATATGAATTCTCTGAAGTAAACCGACAGCTCTCTGGTGCTCAGCCTTCACCTACTGACAGACTAGACATCTAGCTACAAACTCCATGATGTCTTTCTTTATGTCGTTCCACCAATAGGAATGCCTCAAATCTCTATGCATGCATGTTCCGCCTAGGTGGATCGCAAATCGGAAGTGATAAGCCTCCTGAAGTAACTCCTCCATAACCAGATGAGATTGAAGTACACATAACTTGCTTCGGAAATAAACAACACCCACGTCATCTCGGGTGAACTCCGTTTGCTGCCCAGAAGCTAACTGGCTGCCAATGGATTGTAAGTGCTGATCATCGGCCTAGGCCTCTCGGATCCTCATCCTGATCGACGATTGAGCAACCATGGTAACCAGAATACCCTACTCTGTCTATCCCTGCTCCTGAAGTCCCAGATCGGAGAAACCCTAAATCAAGTTCGTGACCAAAACTCTGCGGTATGCTAAAGTCCCTCTGGACTTTCGGCTAAGTGCATCGACAACCACATTAGCTTTCCTTGCGTGGTAGCTAATAGTACAATCATAATCCTTCAGGAACTCCATCCATCTCCTCTGTCAGAGATTGGCTTCTTCAGAGTGAAAAGATATTTGAGACTCTTATGATCAGTGAGAATCTCAAATGTAATACCATAAAGATGATGCCGCCAAATCTTCAAAGCAAAAAATAATGGCGGCTAGCTCTAGATCATGTACTGGGTAGTTCTTCTCATGATCCTTCAACTGACGAGAAGCATAAGAGTCTACCCTGTCGTGCTACATCAAAATAGCACCCAAACCCTATAGAGAAGCATAAGAGTAGAGTACGAATCCATCCTTTCCAAAAGGCAAAACCAGAACTGGTGTCGACACTAATCTCCACTTCAGCTCCTGGAAGCTGGTCTCGTAGGCTTCTGACCACGTGAACTTCATGCTTTTCCTAGTCAGGCGTGTCAGTGGCATAGCAATGCAAGAGAAACCCTGAATGAACCGTTTGTAATATCTGGCCAATCCCAAGAAACTAAGGATCTCCTGAACTGATTTCGGCTGCTCCCAGCTAGTGACAGCCTTGATCTTCTGAGGGTCACGTGTCCCAGAAAACTGACTAAGGATAGCCAGAAAGCACACTTGCTAAACTTCGCATATAGACGATGTTGTTGAAGAGTCTCCAAAACTATGGGAAGATACTGTGCATGTTCCTCCTCGGAACGCGAGTAGATCAATATGTTGTCGATGAAAATGATAATGAACCGATCAAGATACTCTAGCAAGACGCGGTTCATCAAATCGATAAATACCGTTGGAGCATTTGTAAGCCCAAATGACATTACCAAAAACTCATAATATCTGTATATGGTGTGAAATGTTGTCTTCTGAATATCAAAATCTTTGACTCTCAACTGATGATATCCATACCGTAGATCAATCTTAGAATACACTGATGTACCTCTGAGCTGATCAAACAAATCATCGATCCATGGTAAGGGATACTTATTTCTTACGGTCACTGCATTCAGCTGTCTATAATCAATGTACAACCTCAGAGTAGCATCCTTTTTCTTGATGAACAATACTGGAGAACCCCGCGGAGATACGCTAGGGCGAATAAATCCCCTATCCAATAACTCCTGGAGTTGGACTTTTAGCTCCCCTAACTCTTTTGGTGCCATACAATAAGGAGCTTTTGATGCTGGCGTGGTCCTTGGAATCAGCTCAATAACAAACTCCACTTGCCTTCAGGGAGGCATGCCTGGTAGCTCATATGGAAATACATCTGGATACTCTCGGACCACTGTAACGTCTAAGAGTTGAGAACTACTACTGTCGTTAGCATTAATTAACAACAATAGAAATCCCTGACAGCCATATGACAATAGCTTCTGAGCTTGAATCGCAGAAATGGTCGATATACCGTCATCCGGGATGCCAGTGAAATCCCACGAGGGTTGGTTCGGACGTCGAAATGTGACCACCATCGTCTGGCAATTGACCGTGGCATGATATGCTGACAGCTAATCCATGCCAAGGATAATGTCGAACTCGACCATTTCCAGTACTAGTAAATCTACAATGAGTATATGGTTGCCGAAATCCAATGGGCATCCTCTGACCTCTTGAGTGATGTCTAATGCATCACCGGACGACAGGACGACAGTCAGTCGCCGCGGTCTAAGGATAGGTACTCTATCAATCTCCCTCATAAATGCATGAGAAATGAAGGAATGAGAACTACTAGTATCAAACAACATATCAGCGGAAAATGCATAAAGTAAACTTGTACCACGAAAAACGGATTCATCAGCCCGCTGTGCATCCTCACTAGTAACCGCGTGAATTCGTCCAGTCTTTGGCGGGGGTGGAGGTGGTAGCGCTACCAAAGGCTATAGCATCTGAGCTTGAGCCTGCCACTGAGGCGGTGCCAAATACTGAACTAGAGATGGATCGGAGAGCCGAGTCTGATACTGAACCGGTGGCTGGGGCTGCGAATGGTACTGAACCAATTGATGAGGCTGTGACTTGTACTGAACCAGTGGCTGTGGCTACAGCTGATACTGCCCCTGCGTCAGATACTGAGGTCCCGAGATAGGACTTTGAGATACCGTAAAAGCACTAGAGTGCTTCTGTCCGCGTATGCCACATGCAACTACTGTAGGGGGAGCTATCCTCTGCTGATGATGCGAAGATTGGGCTTCCTGCCTTCCTCGCTAAGTCCTTGTTTGACTGATCTGTCCTCCCTGAATAGAAACCCCGGAAGTTACATGCTGAGCCTTCAGTGAACAATCTCGGGTCATGTGCCAAGGCAGTTTGTAATAATAGCAAACTGATTGTCCTAAAGAGAAGGCTGATGTGATGTGATCTCTGGACGCACATCGGGTGCAGTGAATGTCACTAGCGGGTTGTTTCCAGTTGTGCTGAGGAGGCCAGAAACGTCCTGATGAAGATCACCCTGACTTCTGAGGCCGACCAGATGCCCAAGAAGTACCCTGACCCGCCTGACTGCGACCACTCTATTACGATCCGATAGCCTGTGGCTGCTGGGTCAGTCCTGAAGCCCTATCTGTCTGCTTCTTTTTCTTGTCTGAATACGCTCTCTGCTGAGCCAACTCATTCATAAGTGTTCTATCCAATGCCTCTATGTAAGATGAATTTCCAAAACCTACAATCTTTACTTGCAGATATCCATCCAGTCCCTAGACAAATTGAAGCATACGTGACTTAGAAAATCTGGCTAACCGATTAAATTCAGTATTATATTCTATCACTATGCGGTTGTTCTACCGAAGACTTAGAAAATCCTTACGGCGTGTCATCTGATATGGCCGTGGAAAATACCGGCTCTCAAAAGCCTCTCTAAATCTCGCCCAGGTGATGTGTTGCTCACCTATGATCGAGTGCTGCGTGCCCCACTAGATATCGGCCTAATCCCGTAAATGGTAAGCAGCCAGCTCTGCCTTCTCCCACTCGGAGCAAGCCATATAGAAGAAAGTCTGCTCCAAAGTCTCTATCCAAGACTAGGCCATGCTCGGATCGGTCTCTCCATGGAATAGTGTGAATTAGCTTTTCTTTTACTTTGCCAAAGCTGGAATCTGAGCTCGTGTCACAATTATATCAGTAGGGTGGGTAGAGATCGCTACGGGAATTGGCGGAACCATTGGAGCTGATACTGCGGGTGGTACCGCTGGTGGTACCGCTGGTGGTACCGCGGGTGGTACCGCTGGTGGTACAGTAGGCAAACCATAGGTAGGAGCAGCTGGTACTACTGGTGTGGGTGTCGAGTCCATAGTAGCAAGCACAGATGGCGGTGGTGCCGGGTACGTAGTAGGCACGGCTGGAGGAGGTGCCGGATATATCGTTGGTGGTACCACTCGGGATATTGTGAATACTGTAGGAGTTGGTATAGTGGGTACAGTCGAGATAGGTACCTCTGAAACCATCAGAGAGCCTTACGCGCCTGCAGTACCATGTAGAGTCTGCCCCTAACTGACAAGCTCGATCCCAGCAGACCTCTTTGGCGACTCCATCGCAAGAGATGCCAACACCCTCTTGCGTGGCCGTCCTTCACCATGTCTCTACACGGGAACACATGTAGCTCGCTTCATGTCTGTTAAATTATTATACACGTATTACTAAGATTACCAAATTTTTAAAATTAATCATCATACCTATTTGCCGTCTGGAGATGTTTATCACTGCCAAGTCTCCCATTTATTACCTCGTCGAAGAATACCTAGATATTCTAAAACATAAAAATCATCGGAAATTTGTACAAATCCGAAAATACTCAGATTAACTCGCAAAATTGAGCTCAGATACCAAATAAATTGTCACGCCCCGAGGGAGTCCCTGTCAGAGGAAATTTCGGCATCATCTCCCCTGCACGGGTGACAATCTGATACTTGATTACATAACTCTCAGGGCCTCTCAATCCTCAGCCAACACAACTAGAACATATACAATAATATAAACAAATATTCCAAGCAGTTTATAATAAATCAGCCTCCGACTGAACACACAACCACGCAATTTATAATAATATCTACTCCAATACTCGAGGAAAACACAACCCATAATGGAAAACCAACGCAACGGAAAACAAGGGTAGTAGACCAAAACTCGATATAACATCCACAAGTACAAGATCTACACATCACACGCATGTAGATCACAAAACAAGGAAACAAAGTCTGAAAGTAGAAAACTATATCTACACGAGGTGGGAGACTAGTGATTGAAACTTCCTTACAGCCTCAACCTAAAATAGAAATAAAGCAATGGGGTGAGTTCAATAACTCAGCGGGTATCAAACTGACATGCATAGTAAGATATATCTATAAGTAATAATCATGGATTACAGTCTCCTGATCAATAATAGGAAATGCAAAATTGAGCAACAAAAGAAGAATTGTACTCACCTGGCCTCCTATCTTGACATAAGGGTCATCAGACCAAATACCTCATGTCTCCTGTATGCATGTCAAACATATGCATCCACAAAAATGCAGCATCCAAAATACAACAATCATAAACAATAGATGTAATCCATGCATATGATGCAAATGACATGGTAACCCCTGACGCCAGTGAGCCATCTCACAAACGATGGTGAGACCGAGTGGGTAGGGCTATAACAACTATTGTTGGGACTTTCGGGCCGCAAAAACCGTTTTTTACGTTGCGGAAACCCTGAAGTCTTGCCACCGGATTCGTGCGAAGATTAAAATAAATTCATGTACATGTTTGTTATCCTAGATCTACCTTAGATCTACATGATAAGAGATATACCTTTGAAGTGAAGCCCATCGCAAATCCCGCTCGTCCAAGGTTCTTCGGATCTCAAGTGTGTTCAAGTGTACACACCTCTAGAAGTATCCACACGGGACAAGAGATGGAAAAAAAAAACACCTAGAGTGTGCTAGCACTCTTGGATGTTTCGGCCAAGGAGGATGAGAGGGAGAGAAGGGAAGAGAGGAGGAAGAAGAAGGAATGAATGAGCACACAATGCTCTTGATTCCTCAATCAAAGTAGCCGACCACTTATTGGAAGGTTATAAACCTCCATGGAATATCAAGAGTCAAGGCTCTTGATCTCCCTCATTAGGTGGCACACCTTGATGATGTGGAACACCATGATTGGTCGGCCCATGCCAAGTGGTTTTGGTCAAGTCAAACTTGACCAATGAAGTGGCATTTTGTCAAGTCAAACTTGACCCTTCACCTTTCCTCTCAAGTCAATTCAAACTTGACCCATTTATCTCCGATGGTTGATCAAATCCAACCATAGATTCAAGTCAATTTGATTTAATGAATCTCTATTCATTAAATTAAATTGACTCAATGAGTCATAATCTAAATTAGACTCATTCAACACATGAATCAAATTGAGTCCAACTCAATTATTCTAATTTGGATTACTCTTAATCCAACTTGGTTCATCACATGAACCCAATCCTCTTGGTCCATCAAATGAACCTAATCTCCGTCTAATTGCCCTTTGTGTGTAACCCTATAAGTTCTTGTAACGTTGGCAATGCTCCTAAATCAATTTAGAAGCATAAGTAATGAGCGGTATCTAGCAACACATCATTACTACCCAAGTTACAAGAATGTTGAGATCCAACATCACCTTTGTGACTACTATTTGTGACTCTCACAATATGTGGCAATGTCCTTCTATCCTTGACATCTAGATTGATCAATGTAAGGCATAGACCGTGTCATCCTCTAATCAATCTAAATCTTGAACTCCAAGTAGACTCACTCTAATCAAATGAGCTCAATATCTCATATTGACTCATTTGGGCATGGACATGCACTTAGTGGTCTCACTCTATCAAGAATAATGATGTCACTTCCGTCATATAGGAGGGATAGATCCCATCTACATCACTCACATCCCTCCGCATAATTTGTTACATACCCAGTAATCGCCTTTATGGTCCACCCAATTACGGGTGACATTTGACGAAGCCAAAGTATGCAACTCCTTATGTGTGGAACCATGGTGACTTTATGTCCAAGGACTAATAGTCATACTAATAACCACATGAGAAAGTATATGACACTCATATAACGATCCATGATACTTGCTCATGGCGGGTCATTCAGTATACATTCTCCAATGCATACTCATGTGTCAACTTGATATCTCTATATCCGTGACT
Source organism: Zingiber officinale (assembly GCF_018446385.1). Classification (NCBI taxonomy): domain Eukaryota; kingdom Viridiplantae; phylum Streptophyta; class Magnoliopsida; order Zingiberales; family Zingiberaceae; genus Zingiber; species Zingiber officinale. The sequence goes on from NC_055999.1 coordinate 38,116,541, forward strand.
TGTGAGATCAAGTCATCGAGTTGACCTATATGCTAGTCTCGTCTCATTAACATTGTCCCTGAATGTTAATACTTTACTAGGAATGATTAAGAGTAGTGTTCTCTATATCATCTCACTATCGATTCAACCAATTGATTGATATAGATAAGAACCTTCTACTCAAGATCGTTATTATACTTAGTTATTTGGCACTAATACAAGTAAGTATAATGACCATAAAGAAATGCCTTTATTTATATATAGGAATATGATACATTGAGTCCATACAACAATCATCATATGATTGACTCTAACTAACAATCTCCCACTAGCACTAGTGCCAATCAATGAAGGGTCTAATACCCAATGACCTAGTGTGACCATCATGCTTTCTCTTTGCCAAAGCCTTGGTCAAGGGATCAGCGACGTTAGCCTCTGTGGGTACTCTGCAAATCTTCACATCTCCTCTATCGATGATCTCTCGAATGAGATGGAAGCGCCGTAGTATGTGTTTGGTCCGCTGGTGTGAGCGAGGTTCCTTAGCCTGCGCAATTGCTCCATTGTTGTCACAATAGAGCTCAATGGGATCTACAATGCTAGGAACCACCCCAAGCTCAATAATGAACTTGCGGATCCAAACTGCCTCCTTTGCTGCTTCTGATGCAGCAATATACTCGGCCTCTGTTGTAGAATCAACAACTGTGTCCTGCTTCGAACTCTTCCAGCTCACATCACCACCATTCAAGCAAAACACGAACCCAGACTGCGATCTATAGTCATCCTGGTCAGTTTGGAAGCTAGCATCACTGTAACCCTTTACAGATAGCTCATCATAGCCTCCATATATCAAGAAATATTCTTTAGTCCTTCTCAAGTACTTAAGAATATTCTTGACCACTATTCAGTGACACTCACCTGGATCTGACTGGTATCTACTCATCATGCTCAAAGCATATGAGACATCAGGGCGAGTACATAGAATGGCGTACATGATAGATCCTATGGCTGAAACATAAGGGATCTAATCCATGCGGTCTCTCTCCTCTCTAGAAGAGGGACTTGAGTCTTCGAAAGACTCACACCATGTGACATCGGCAGAAATCCTTTCTTGGAATTCTGCATGGAAAACCGTAGTAATACCTTGTAAATATATGTACTCTGACTTAGGCCAAGCAATTTCTTAGATCTATCTCTATAGATCTTTATGCCTAGGATGCAAACTGCTTCACCTAAGTCCTTCATTGAGAAACAATTCCCCAGCCAAGTCTTGACAGACTGTAGCAAAGGGATGTCATTCCCAATGAGTAATATGTCATCCACATACAATACAAGGAAGACAACTGTGTTCTTAACAATCTTCTTGTAGACACAGGGTTCATCTTCATTCTTGATGAAACCAAACTGTTTGATTACATCATCGAATCGAATATTCCAACTCCGAGAAGCTTGCTTTAGTCCATAAATGGACTTATACAGCATGCATACTCTGCCAGTATGTTGTGGATCTATAAAACCCTCAGGTTGTGTCATGTACACATCCTTGAACAAGTTTCCATTCAGAAACACGGTTTTGACATCCATTTGCCAGATCTCATAATCGTGGTATGCTGCAATAGCAAGCATAATACGAATGGACTTAAACATCGCTATTGGAGAAAAGGTTTCATCATAGTCAATACCATGAATTTGCTTGAAACCTTTAGCTACCAGACGACCCTTATATATAAGTCCATCAATGTCAGTCTTTCTTTTAAAGACCCACTTACACCCAATGGGTTTAACCCCTTCAGGTGGATCAACCAAAGTCCATACTTGGTTGGTGTACATGGATTCCATCTCAGATCTCATGGCCTCTAGCCATTCCTCAGAATCTGGTCTCATCACAACTTCCTGATAAGAGGTAGGCTCATTCTCAATGAACATAGCGTCATCATGGTCAGACAAGAGAAATGAGTATCTCTCAGGCTAACGACGTACCCTATCAGACATGCGAAGAGGTAGGTCTACTTGAACTGGTTGTTGTTCCTCAACTCCTTGTGGAACAATCTCATCATCCATAACACATTGTGGTTACAGTTCAACTTCCATCAAGGCTTCAGTACTATGGTCCATATCTTGAACTTCTTCAAGATTGAACGTACTCCAACTAGTTTTTCTAGAAACAAAGTCTCTTTCTAGAAATACCCCAATCTTAGCCACAACTACTTTGTGTTGACTGGGAATGTAGAAGTAATATCCCTTTGTTTCCTTCGGATATCCTATAAAATAGAACTTATCGGATTTGGGTCCCAGTTTGTCCGAGACTTGTCATCGAACGTAAGCCTCACAACCCAAATCCTCATAAAAGACACCTGGGCATCTCTCCCAGTCCATATCCTATATGGTGTCTTTATCACAGCCTTGGATGGAACATGGTTAAGTACGAAGGCTGCAGTGTCTATAGCATAGCCCCAAAGAGATATAGGAAGATCTATGTGACTCATCATAGATCGCACCATATCTAATAGGGTATGATTCCTCCTTTCGGATACATCATTCCATTGTGGTGTTCCAGGAGGAGTGAGTTGGGATAGAATCCCACACTCAGCTAGATAGTCACGAAACTCATGGCTAAGGTATTCACCACCTCGATCTGATCAAAGTATCTTAATACTCTTGCCAAGCTGGTTTTGTGCTTCATTCTTGAACGCTTTGAATTGTCATCAGATACACATAATCATATCTACTGAAGTCATCAATAAAGGTAATGAAGTACCTATAACCACCTCTAGCAGCGACATTGAAAGGGCCATATACATCACTATGTATAAGTCCTAACAAGTCAGTCGCTCTCTCGCTGTGTCCACTAAAGGGAGTCTTGGTCATCTTGCCTAGTAGACATGACTCATATGTCTCATATGATTCAAAATTAAATGAGTCCAGCAAACCATCTTTATAGAGCTGGGATAAGCGTTTGTCATTTATATGACCTAAGCGACAATGCCAGAGATAGGTTTGGTTTATTTCATTTGATTTGAACCTTTTAGTATTTATGTTATAGATGGGGTTCTCTAAGTCTAGAATATAAAGTCCGTTCATCAGAGGTGCACTACAATAGAACATATCGTTTAAATAGACGGAACAACATTTATTCTTTATGATAAACGAAAAACCTTTCTTGTCCAAACAAGAAACTGAAATTATGTTCTTAGTAAGAGCAGGCACATAACAACATTCATCTAATTCTAGTACAAGCCCAAAGGGCAGAGATAGAAAGTAAGTCCCTACAGTAACAGCAGCAACCCGTGCTCCATTGCCTACTCGTAGGTCCACCTCGCCCTTCATCAATGCCCTGTTATTTCTCAACGTCTGCACATTAGTATAAATGTGAGAAGCACATCCGGTATCTAATACCCATGATGAAGAAATAGAGAGATTAACTTCTATAACATATATACCTGAAGTAGAAGTCTCACTTCTTTTCTTCTTTAGATCTTCCAGGTAAGCTTTGCAGTTCCTCTTCCAGTGCCCGGTCTGACCGCAGTGGAAGCAGGTAGCATCCTTGGCGACCCCTCCTTTGGGTTTAAGTGTCTTGCCTTTATCCTTGGCTTGGGACTTTCCCTTACCTTTAGTCTTGCCCTTGCCTTTGTGCCTTTGCACCATCAAAATGGAGTTCAGCTTAACCTTCTCAAGGTTGAGCTCAACAGTTCTCAACATACTCAGAAGCTCAGGCAGTGGCTAGTTAATTTCATTCATGTTGTAATTCATGACAAATTGACTGTAGCTTTCTGGCAAGGATTGCAAAATCAAGTCATTGGCCTGCTCTTGGCCAAGTGGGAATCCCAACCTCTGTAGGTTCTCTATGTACCCAATCATCTTGAGTACATATGGGCCTACGGGAGTCCCGTCTTGCATCTTGCACTGAAATAGTGCCTTTGAGATCTCGAATCTGTCATGCCTTGCTTGTCCTTGATATAGTTGATGAAGATGTTCAATCATATCATAAGCACCCATCAACTCGTGTTGCTTCTGAAGCTCAGAGTTCATGGTTGTGAGCATGAGACATGACACATCTAATGCGTCATCTTGATGCTTCTTATAAGCATCTCTGTCAGCTCGCGTGGTAGTGGCAGGAGGTGCCTCGGGAATGGGCTACTCCAGGACGTACAGTTTTCTTTCTTGAGTGAGAACTATTCTCAAATTCCTGTACTAATCCAGGAAATTAACTCCATTGAGCATGTCCTTATCAAGGATAGAATGCAGAGAGAAGGTGTTCGTGTTTGTCGACATGGCAATCTACAACAGAAAAATGCAAAAAAATAAATATCATATTCCACTAATCATTTAATTATGCCTTTAATTAAACGATGCTCCCACTGAATTATAGAGCTTTTGTAGAATCGAGTCATGGATGTGGTCAAACCACACTCACTAGATTCTAACCAACTAGCTATAATTCTTGCGGGACAAGATCCACATCATACTACGCCTTGAGTTAGCTTTGGCTAAATCGCCCAAGACTTAGTATGATCGGTAGGTAACTAATTACCAATTACATCTCTATGTAACTCTTTTTTATAGGATCAAGATCTGCATATATATTAAAACTTGAGTTAGCTTTGGCTAAATCACCCAAGAGTTAATATAAATGTGATTTTGACCTATCTTCCAACCATTGGAAAAATGCCTATAGTTAAACCCGATCCAATTGAGTTAACTAGTTTTACTCAATCTAATTGAGTTTGTACTCACCCAAGCTTTGATAGGCGGGACCAAGATTGTCCCTCCGCACCCTACCAAGATAATATGCGTTGCTCTGCTTTGGCAGATTCAACAACAACATGTGATCGAGGTAGTGATGGGTATCAAAACGTGGTAGGCATTTCGAGTTGACACGATTAAGATCTAATCTAATCGTTAATGTGTATCATATACGCGATTAAGATATAATCCAATCATTAAGATGTATCATATATGCAATTAAGATCTAATCTAATCGTTAAGGCACTAATTAATTACTGTACTCTAGCATGCATCACATACACACATCCAATTAATTAAATTTTGATTAGGTCATGGCCCTACTACAATCTTCTCAAGCCAATGAGAAGATCGGACAGTCAACCTAGGGTCAACAGCTTCTTCAAGCTCCTCCCTTTGACCGCCATGTGTTGCTCGCACCCTCCTCGTAACTCCGTCTCGAGTGGACCTTCCACCGCTTCATTTTGTACATTACAAATTTGAAACTCGATTTACATTCGAGTCTAAATATCTATTTACAACAAGAATTAAATTAGAAAGGCATGATGCATAGGTCGCGTATCAAATACAACACGCACAATTACACAAAAATGACACGCAGGTCATATTATGAATTACAACACATATTTCCAATCAAATTAGGTTCTTTGGGCCATGCCCATCACAAAATTATACATAATTCTAAATTATGTAATTTCCATAAATTTCTATAATTTTATTACTATTTTTACAATTTTATGAGTTACAATTTCCCGGCGGTCCCGTTTAGCGGTTTTCGGGCGTGATCGCGGGATAATGCCCCTTGCGGGGTTAGGGGCAGCACCCCTTCTCGTGAAATGAGTCTCACGACGATCTAACAGCGCCTTAAGCCACTGTCCCAAAACATTTTGGATGAGACCTTGCCGTTTCGGAAGGTGTTTCTCGGTAGTCGAAGCCTACAAGTGTCCAAACACTTGTTGCTTCGCCTCTACGAGGAAAATACTCATAAAATACATAAAAACAGAAAATTTAAAGAAACTTACAGATCTAATATTTTTCATAAAAATACTAAATGAAACAAGTACATGCTTCGCACGTGGCTCTGATACCACTGTTGGGACTTTCGGGTCGCAAAAACCGCTTTTTGCGTTGAGGAAACCCCGAAGTCTTTCCACCGGATCCGTGCGAAGATAAAAATAAATTCATGTACATGTTTGTTATCCTATATCTACCTTAGATCTACATGATAAGGGATATACCTTTAAGCGAAGCCCTTCGTAAATCTCGCTCGTCCAAGGTTCTTCGGAACTCAAGTGTGTTCAAGTGTACAGACCTCTAGAAGTATCCACACGGGACAAGAGATGGAAAAAAAACACCTAGAGTGTGCTAGCACTCTTGGATGTTTCGGCCAAGGAGGATGAGAGGGAGAGAAGAGAAGAAAAGAGGAAGAAGAAGGAATGAATGAGCACACAATGCTCTTGATTCCTCAATCAAAGTGGTCGACCACTTATTGGAAGGTTATAAACCTCCATGGAATATCAAGACTCAAGACTCTTGATCTCCCTCATTAGGTGGCACACCTTGATAATGTGGAACATCATGATTGGTCGGCCCATACCAGGTGGTTTTGGTCAAGTCAAACTTGACCAATGAAGTGGCATTTAGTCAAGTCAAACTTGACCCTTCACCTTCCCTCTCAAGTCAAGTCCAACTTGACCCATTTATCTCCCATGGTTGATCAAATCCAACCATAGATTCAAGTCAATTTGATTTAATGAATCTCTATTCATTAAATTAAATTGACTCAATGAGTCATAATCTAAATTAGACTCATTCAACACATGAATCAAATTGAGTCCAACTCAATTATTCTAATTTGGATTACTCTTAATCCAACTTGGTTCATCACATGAACCCAATCCTCTTGGTCCATCAAATGAACCTAATCTCCGTCTAATTGCCCTTTGTGTGTAACCCTATAAGTTCTTGTAATGTTGGCAATGCTCCTAAATCCATTTAGAAGCATAAGTAATGAGCGGTATCTAGCAACACATCATTACTACCCAAGTTACAAGAATGTTGAGATCCAACATCACCTTTGTGACTACTAATTGTGACTCTCACAATATGTGACAATGTCCTTCTATCCTTGACATCTAGATTAATCAATGTGAGGCATAGACCGTGTCATCCTCTAATAAATCTAAATCTTGAACTCCAACTAGACTCACTCTAATCAAATTAGCTCAATATCTCATATTGACTCATTTGGGTATGGCCATGCACTTAGTGGTCTCACTCTATCAAGAATAATGATGTCACTCCCGTCATATAGGAGGGATAGATCCCATCTACATCACTCACATCCCTCCTCATAATTTGTTACATACCCAGTAATCGCCTTTATGGTCCACCCAATTACGGGTGATGTTTGACGAAGCCAAAGTATGTAACTCCTTATGTAGGGAACCATGGTGACTTCAGGTCCAAGGACTAATAGTCATACTAATAACCACATGAGAAAGTATATGACACTCATATAATGATCCATGATACTTTCTCATGGCGGGTCATTCAGTATACATTCTCTAATGCATATCCATGTGTCAACTTTATATCCCTATATCCATGACTTGTGAGATCAAGTCATCGAGTTGATCTACATGCTAGTCTCGTCGCATTAACATTGTTCCTGAATGTTAATACTTGACTATAAATGATTAAGAGTAGTGTACTCTATATCATTTCACTATCGATTCAACCAATCAATTGATATAGATAAGAACCTTCTACTCAAGGACGGTATTATACTTAGTTATTTGGCACCAATACAAGTATAATGACCATAATATATAGAAATATGATACATTGAGTCCATGCAACAATCATCATATGATTGGCTCTAGAGCTTTAACTAACAACTATGTACTCTGCCATCACTACTCCTGAGTGACCGAATGGACATGATGCTGTCGGAGTACACCTATCCTCCTATCCCAAATCATAAGTGGGGGAGCTCAATGCTCTCATCTCCCTGTGTCATAGTCGAGAGGAGGGATCCATGTCCGCTAGCACGCTGCATGAGCGGACCAATGGAGCCCTGATAGAGCAACCTGCTGTAACACACCTTGCCTAAAATACCACTAACCCATGAGTGGTTGTGTGTGTAGATCCATGTAACTAGCGATGTGCTCAACAATAATGGAGCCGACAATCACTTAACATGCAATAGTGCAAGATGGTGCATGACACTAAGCATGTAATTCTTGAAAAAATACCAGCCTCCTCATATTGTGTACCAGAAAGGAAACCAAGTCTAAAACAATGATCTAGGTACACATGCCAGAAAATAAAGCCTAGGTACAAATGTCAAGTAATAAACTAGGTACACATGCCAAGTAATAACCTAGGTACATATGTCAAGTAAATCTAGTAGCTAGACCTGTATCCGGTAATACATTGTATGTCACCACATAAGTACACAATGCAAGAATCAAGAGAACATATGCATAAATGCAGAATAGATAACAATATGGTAAACTACGATATCCAGTAGTGACCTACCAAGCATATATAAGAATAACTATTACTACTAGTTATAACTCACTAAACATATCAGAATGACAATATCAAAAAGATAAGTCAAGGGTACTTGCCTCAAAAAGAAGATCGTATCCAAAAATCCTATGTTGAGACGCTCGTCTCGAATCAAAGTCTTGCATCAATCAATATATATATATATATATATATATATATATATATATATATATATATATATATATATATATATATATATATATATATATATATATATATATATTATTTAGCTAAATTAAAATTAATTAAATAGCTAAATAATATAAGTTAGGGAGAACCCTGATCGATATAATCATCTAACCACTCTAATAATCCTCAATCCACATAAACCTTTTCACACATGAACAACCAACTACAATATCCAACTCAATCCATAATCTACAACAAAGGTCCAATTCTCTACACTTTACCTCAATCCATTATCTGAAACTAACTGCTTACCCTAATTGGATTGCTCCTCAGATGACTCCTGGCAGAAGAGGTTCACTGTCGAAACAAGATGACCGGAACTGTGGTTCTTTAGCAAATAGTGCTGGCCGAAGATACAAAGACCAGCCAAACATCAAATCTCCTCATCTCAATACAAAGAATAGAAAAATGATCTCCATTTAATCAAATCTTAAGCATTCCTTACCTCAATCCGAATCCACAGATTCTTCTCGGCGAAATATAATTGTTGTGGTGGTGATGAGCCATGGAAGAGGAGCGACAACGACACTAGGGCACCAGCTCGATGAAAGTTGGGAGAAGAGGAAGGATCGATAGTGGCTACTGTGATGCCGATCCAGGGCAAAGAAGAGCGACGACATCACTAGGGCACGACTCAAGAAGAGTGTGCTAGATCTGCACCAGTTGTAAAATATCGAAAAATGGCGAATAATGATAAGGGAATTTTTCAGACTTTTTAGAAATTTTTCTGAAATTTTTCGGAGCTCGTATGGACGAGTTTACAGGGATGAAAATTGGGTCCCGGGAAAACCTGTTTAGGCTACCCATTTAAGCGAGGAAAAGTTATTTTTTTTCTTTTCCTTTTAATTTTATTTTTCTTTTATTCTTATTCTTTTCTCCGTTTCTTCCTCCCCGCGCCTTCTCCTCTCCCGAGTCCCCCGACGCCGTGCCCTAACTGCCCTTCCCAACCGGCGCCGCAAAACCACCTTCTCCCTCGTGTACAAGGTGATCGGCCAAGGAGTCCGAGCCTCTATCGATTCTCCCCTCTTTGTGCTCGTGCCCTAGTGCCAGCGACGCTCGAGCGACAGTCGACCGAGCCTCCCTTTCCTCTCTTCGTGGACACCAGGAGCCACCGAAAATCGAGCACCCGAGCCGGCGACGGGGACGCACTGGTGGTTTCCATAAGGTATTTCCCGATCTAGGGCTTCCGATGACACCCATCTCCTCGGCTCCACCAGTCCGATTTGTCGAGTTCTGTTCGGCAGTTGCCCCTTTCACTGATCTTTCCAGCACCGTGTGTCCAAGCCTACCCTAGCCTCTATTTCCTACGCTAGTAAGGGGCTTTGCCACACTGATCTCTGATACAGCAGTCCGAGACCAGCACTCGGTGACCACGGATCCACCACCCGACGCCACTGCCTTTTCTCCACAGCGAGGTTCTTCCATCTCCGACAAAGGCAAGTTGTCCGACAGTGGGACACTGCTGAGGCTTCGGATTTAGGTAAGGTTTATAGTCATTTGAATTCTATTGTTCTGTTAGGGATGTTTGTGGAGTTATTTGGCCGACCATTTTTGGTCCTATTACAGTTTTTCTAGCAGCAGTTTCTCCTAGCTCCAGCTATTGTTTACCAATGGCAGGTTTTCTTCGGTTGTGAGCCTACAAAGGAGCATCCAAATTTGGGTAAGTTTTGGAGTTAAATTCATTTCTATATTTAATTGGTTTAGTGGTGATTGATCGTGGATGTGTTAATTGAGGATTAATTGATACATGATAGATTATATTGAGATAAGATCTGATCAGTGGTTGATTATTTGAGTGTTTGTTCCATTTGGTAGAAGATTGGTTATTTGATTACAGATTGGGTGGGTTGTACATATTATATGATTAAGGGAGATCTGATTTCTTGGTTGTGATGGATGGATCATTTTCCAAATTGGATTGGAAATCTGTTGTGATTTGATTTTGGATTAGAGATGATTTATGTATAAATCTAATCTTGAGAAGGACATAATTGAGATTAATCATTTCGATTAGGGTTTTGTCTATGGGTTTGAATCTTTGGGTTTATCTAGTTGTCGCTTATGTAACCAGCTAAACTATATATTATATGGTTATGCAGGAAGCTGATTTGAGACAAGCGCCTCGATGCAGGAAGTGTATGTAACGACCACCCTTCTTACTACTACTACACTCTAAGGATGACCGTTACTTAACTACTAACTCTACTTAACCGGTATGATTAAAAATCACATGGAAACTCTACCAACAAATTTCGATAGAGTCTCCCCTGTACCGGTGATCATATTCAACAATACATGCAATATATACTCAGCCACAAACGGCTGGAACACATATCAATCAACCACGCAGTTAAATAAGTATCAAACACACAAAAATCTACTTACTAAACTAAACTCATCCTACATGCAATCTAAACAGAATAATCTCAAATGACATGAACTTAAAATACAACTCAAATGTTTACAATAACTAAAATGCGGAAACTAAAATTAAAACTTCTTTCCTAGTCCCAAGGCTTCCATAGTCCCGGCATCACACATCCTTCGAACACCTCCTTGTCGCCTTCCTTTCTATATCTTTTCCTTTCCTGTATTTGCAGTAAGAGGAAGTGTAGTCTATAAGCAAAATTTGCTTAGTAAGCGCTATCTAACTCACAAAATCACGAATGTGCATGTATACGAAAAGAACTAGAAACTATATGCTCTAAAAAGAAATAAAGCATAAACATAACTGCTCATGTCAAACTAATAGCAAAGAAAAGCTAAGGAATCTACTCATGTAATTCTAATAGCTATTCATGCTGCTCATCTAATAGGTAAACATGAAAACTACTCATCCACTAGATAAACATAGTAGAATAAAGAACTAAACTTACTGATTTTTAGAGCTATATGAAACTTATTTCATTTGCTCTAACTTAATCTTTAATACTTTATGTTTATGTAAAACTCGTTTTACTTGTTCAAAAACTTATACTTATAATACTTCAAAATAATAATCAACTTCTTCTTGGGCCCAGGCGTAGTACCATCTTATGCGCGTTCCCTAATAGGTTGGGGTAGCAAGCCACCAATCCTAAAAGAGCAGACCTCGGTCTACCAGGGCCAAGACCTCGGAATTGGACACCTGGATTTGTTTAACGACAACCTCGGAAGTCGAGTACTAGCCTCTTCTTAAAAGTAAAATACTTATAATCTTAATTACTTCTTCTTTAAATGCCTTGGCATTTTAATAGGCACCTTGTGTGCCATAAATCCCTAAAGTTTTGACTTTGGGATCTACTTAAGGCCTTGGCCTTTTTCTTTCTTTTCTTTAATCTTTCTTATACTTTTCTTCATCTTTCTTATACTTTTCTTAAACCCAAAATACTGTTAGGGTATCTTTCGTATGCATCTATGAATGAAACTAACTATGTAACACATAATCATGCATATAATACAAAAGAAATTTGCACATACAATACTTATCAAAAATCTGCACTAATGCTTAACAGAAATCTGCATACTAGCTTAATAAAAATCTGCATAATAGCTTAACAGAAATCTGCATACTAACTTAATAAAAATCTGCATAATAGCTACGGCTGTTCATGCTTATCAATGCACGGAAACTAAATTTTGCCATGCTAAAAAAAACAAGGCTGATCATGCTTCTTAAAACCGTAATAAAACATCTAAACAAAAACTCCAAAGTGGGGTTGCTTGTGCCCATTTCATAGCTAGAACTAATACTTATACTTTAACAAAGGGCTGTCCTTGCCCATTAAATAACACTAAAAAGGTCTAAACTTGTTAGAACTTGAAACTCTAGCACTTCCGAAATTCTTTATGGCTAAATCCGAAGGTAAAGTTTCCATCCTTAATTTACGTCATCAACATTTGATCATCATCTTTTCAAAATCTAACAATCCCTTAAATCTATGCATTTTCTTCCCATAAATCAATCAATATGATATCTATCTCAATTCATGGTTTCAAGGTTATTACAGAAATCACTATATGCTTAAAAACTTGTTATACTTACAACTTTTTTCTTTTTCAGTTCTAAATCTCTGTTATTTAAACAATGCAAGGAACATAAAGCAGCATATCCTTAAACTGCATCAAATCTGCATGCAAGCTCTAAAACTAGTATAGGATTAATGGGTTGTTCTTGTTCATCATATAGCACAAGAGGAATGGGTTGTTCTAACTAATCAAGGAAGCATAAGAAACCAAATCTGAAACTGAAATCTCATACTTATATAGAGCAATAGAATCCTCAAGCATGTTTCAGCAGTAATGTAAAGAAGAGGGTAAAATCTTGAAACTACTCTTATCTCTAACAACTAATTCGAAACCTATATAGAACTTGTTCAAATCCAGTGCATCTCAAAACAAAACAGTAACTTGCTATCTGTCCAAAAGGAAATAATCAACATCTAAAGCCAACACTTAAAACAGAACCAATTTGAATTCATGTTATACCCTTTTAGATTTGCCCACCAGATCATAAGTAACTCAAAACCAAGGGCACCTTCGATTCTACCTCTAATCACCCAGCTATTCCTCTTTCTTTGAAGCACACGGCAACAAGCACAAAATAGATTATGCAAAGGAAAACTGTACAGTATGATCCAAAAACTGAGAACGCAAGGGAATTCATGCAAAGCTTTGGGAACAAGGAGAGGATCAAGAATTAAACCTCGGAGCTATCCTACTGCAGGTGAGTAGCAACTTACCTTGGGTTTCTTGGACCTACAACCGAGAAGGAGGAGCTGTTAGGGTTCCGGTTAACTCAAGCTCTCGGTCCCTTCTTGTGCTCACGGCCTCTCCTCGATGTGAGGACCACCACCTCGTGAAGAAACCCACGGAGAACAACCTTGCCGGCCGCCGGAGACGTGATCGCTTGCTGCCGCGATTTCGCCCAAGAAGGAGTCGCGCCGTCGCGAGAGAGGAGGGGAAGAACAGATTTGGTTTCGGGAGAAAGGGAAAAACTTAATCCCTTTATGACTAGGTTTTCTATTACAAACTTTACCTTAAATACAATCCGTTCTTTCCTTAATTAACAAAACTCGCTGGCACAGCTGGTCAACCACGACTTGGCCCAGTTAAAGGTCGTGGTTTCGAATCCCCAGCACAGCGTTTTATTCCCCTTTTATTTAAAAATGCTCCTAACTACTGCTTAAATAGAATATTTCTCCTTCTTTAATAAGAAACGCCCGCTGGAAGAGTTGGTTGGCTGTGTTTGACCGAAACCTCTGGTCACGATTTCGAAACCTCAGCCGAGCGTTTAATTTCCCTTTTATTTTAACTGTTCTTAACTACTGCTTAAATGTATTTCGTCCCATATATGTTCACAAAAAGGTTGTAGACCAGTTGGTTGGTTGAGCTTGATAAAAACCTGATTCGGGTTCGAAGTCCTGGGTTCAAAACCCGGCTTCAACATATATATTTATTATTTTTTTTAATAAACTTCTTCCTCTTGGTAAAATACCAAACGAACTCCAAAAATAGCATAAAAATACTCTAAAAATTTCTAAAAATCTCTAGAATTTTTCTATAGCATTTCTAAATATTTTTGAATTATTTTTGGGGCTCAAAATGAGGAAATTTGGGTCGTTATAATGTATTGGCACGATTTTCGCAATGAAGGTGGGTACCTCTTGACTTATCTTTTATGATAATGTCAATTGGATATGCATAGTATTTTATAGCTACAAGTAATGATCATGTTTTCCTTTGGTATGTCACAGTTTGATACCCATAGCATGTTCTGTTTTGTCGCTTGTTATGTATCCATGTTTATACCTCGTGATTATTGCCATGAGTACCTTAGTTCCTAGAGTAAGTGCCATACCATGTTTTACTGAGTTTAGGGCTAGATTTTGGATTTTTATTATTTGGCATGTGTACTTATATTTTTAAATCATATCTGATCTGTGTACCTAGACCCTTTTGCTTTGATCCATGTTGGTACATATTTTACGGAGGTGGAGATGTTCAGGACCTAGGTTGTTATACCATAGAGGACCTGTATACCCTAGATCTGTGGATTTGACTTACTTGTACTAGGGTACACATTTATATATATATATATGGATTGGTTCAGGATGTTGTCATGCTTAGTGTCATGCACCATTCGCATGATTGCATGCTGCGTGATAGGCTACTCCATTATTGTAGAGCATATCGCCAGTTTCATCACTGTTCGGTGCTCCGTTGGTCCGCTCATGGGTAGCGTGACGCAGCGTGGTTCGGTGCTCTGTTGGTCCGCTCATGGGTAGTGTGACGCAGCGTGGTAGCACTTCAGGGATCTCTCCCTCGTCATGGTGTACCGGGAGATGAGAGCATTGCGCTCCCCCATTTATGATTTGGGGTAGGAGTATGTGTGTACTCCGACAGCATCCCGTCCACTCGGTCACTCATCAGGAGCAGTGACGTCAGAGTGCACGGTTGTCACAGCCCTACCCACTCAGTCTCACCATTGTGTGTGAGATGACTGACTGGCGTCAGGGGTGACCATGTCATTGGCACCATATGCATTTATTGCATTTATTTGCTTGTGTTTGCTGCACTTATATGCTGCATTTTGGTGGATGCATTTGGTTGACATGCATACAGGAGGCATATTATGTATCTGGTTTGACGACCCTTTTGTTCTGGATAGGAGTTCCTGGTGAGTACAGCTTCCTCAGTTACCTTTCAGTTTTGCATATTTCCTATATATGATTAGGAAGTTGTATTCCATGTTTATTACTGTTAGATATATCTTACTAGGCATGTCTATTGGTATTCGCTGAGTTATTGAACTCACCCCATGGACACTATCTTTTTCAGGTACCAAGTTGTTTATGATGTCGCTTGGAGTATCCTATCTGCTGGTCCCCACGTCACCTCAGAAGATCTATCGGTTTCATTTATGTTTTGTTTGTTTTATGTGTCAGTGTGTTTAGTTTGTGCTCCAGTTTTGTTCTGGAGTGTTGAAGTTGTTATGTGATATTTTGTATTGGTTGTTGGTTGTGTAAGCCTAGTCGGCTAGCAGTTTTGTGTTTGGTTTGTATTTTGGTTTCCATCATTTTCCGTTGTGTTTTGGATGTAGTACAGCCGAGTGGGTTGCTTTACATATAACTGCGTAGTTGTGTTTTTATTATATCAGCCGAGTAGGCTGTATTATAAACTGCGTGGTTGTGTGTATATTCCAGCCGCCTGTGGCAGATGTATATTATGTCTGTAGAAATGTTTCAGATTGTCACCCGTACAGGGGGGGTGCAGCAGAAATTTCTTCGGACAGGGACTCCCCCGGGGCGTGACAATTTAGTAGTATCAGAGCCAGGTTTACGATACTTACAATGTGTTCTGGATTTTCGAGATTTATCTGATACCAATTTATTTGGTATCACAAATCGTCTTATGAGTCTTATTTTCCCTGTGTTTCGGATTTCGTGTTTTGGTCTTCTCGATGTGACTTTTCCGATTTTGGGACCTGGCAGCAGCAGGACATCTCCAAGCTATAGGAGGTATGTTGGCATACTGTTATCCTACCTTTTTGTTAGTATATGCGCCGTTGACTATTACAATTTATGACATGTATTAGCATTCTTTATTAGTACATGTCGAGTTGATATAACATATATTTTATGTGTTAGGTAAACCCCTGATCATGGTCGACTTTAATAGAGATCGAGGATTACAGTCTCTGGTGATTTTGCATATCATATTACCAGTAGTTGACCTTCTGTTACTACTAGTTGGTTAGGAGATGGAGGCATATACCTGCCTCTGCTATTATTAGCTGTGTAGTGGATAGTATCTACCTATTTATGTTGACCTAGAAAGTAGTATACCATGTTATCTTAGTTAATTTCATCAGTAAATATTAGTTTACTCTTGTTAGTGTTGGTGCGGTTAGCACTAACGATTTAACCCAGGTTTTGATGAATGACAAATCAGGTTAAGTTAGTTTGTTGTTGTCTGACACTTTGATCGAGTGTGCAGGAGAAGTCCAGACAGGTCGACGGGCTGACCGGATGTCTAGCACGAAGCCCATCTAGGTCGACGGGCTGACCGGATAGCTGGCACAAAGTCCAAGCGGGTCGACGGGCTGACCGGACGCTTAGGCACAAAGTCCAGCTAGGTCGACGGGCTGACCGGATAGCTGGCACGAAGTCCAGACGGGTCGACGGGCTGACCGGACGTCTGGCAGGTAAGTGAGGTAAGTCACTGGATGGGAGTGACTGCGAGGACGCATTCCCGGGAAGGGAACATTAGGCGTCGATCCGACTTAGATCCATTTCGGATATCTAAGTCGAGATCGTGACTAGATTCCGGTCTCGGAAAGACGGAATCTAAGTCATACTCCTTTTTGCTAATTCATACTCACTTTGCTTTTGCTAACAATCTGTGTTGCAGGGTAAATTTGCCTCAGGACTAACGTTTGTCTTGCAGGACGGATCCTGCGGGAAAACAGGGTCCGGGCGCCCGGGAGGGAAATTTCATCCAAACTCACGCGTCGCCACGTGGGGCTTGCTGGTTGGACCTGCCACGTCCCACCAGGGCGCCCGGAAGGGATCTGGGGCGCCCCGAGCCTCATATAAAAGGAGGGTCAGAGGGGAGCTTCAAAACAACAATGAAAAGAAAGTCTTCTGCTGCTTGCTCTGCTGCTCTGCGCTCCAGCGACGCTAACAAGAGATCCGACGATATACTCCTTTCCTGTTCTTTAATTCTTGTCGGTATTTTCTTTATTTTGCTAGCATTACTGTACCTTAAATTGTAATCATTTTCGAACTGCTAGTAATTGCCCAACAAAAGTACTCACGGAGTACGGGCCTTCGAGTAGGAGTCGTCACAGGCTCCGAACGAAGTAAAAAACATTGTGTTCATTTGTTTAAGTTTTTTTTATTCCGCTGCGCTTAACTCTTTTTAACGCTGTCTTTTCGAATCGATATTCACCCCCCCCCCTCTATCGACGTTTCACGATCCAACAAGTGGTATCAGAGCAGGTACCGCTCTGATTTGGTGCAACCACGAATCAGGCAAAGGGGGGACTTTTTGAAAGAAAAATTAGATATCGTTTGGTGCAACCACCAATCACGCCTTTCGTTTTTTTCCCTCCAAAACTATTTTTGAAAATTACATCGCCATCTCTTCACCATTGCTTAGTATTGACAAGATATTACATTTTATAAAATTTGAAATAATATTTTTTTTAATATTTTAATAATATTTTATTAGTTTTTTCGAAAATAGTGAAATATTATTTTTTTTCAGCACTGCTAATCCAAGACCAAGTCTTGGGATCTTTTGTTTGTTTCTCTGTGTGCAAGAAATTATGACTCTTCTAGAAGGACGGAACCCCTGCGAACCACCACCCTACGATCATGAAGACTTCAACTACTGGAAGCGATTAATGGAATGCTTCTTAGTAAGCGTAGACATCGATTATATGCTAATTTTGAGGAAACCTTCTCAAAACTCGGAACTGAACAAAAAGGTAAGTAATATTGTTTGTAATGGTTTACCTAACAATATTTTATGCAGATTAGAAAAGTACAAGAATGCATATGAGCTGTGGACCCAGTTGATCAAGCTTCACGAGATGCCGATGGAGCTACAAGATCAAGTTAAATTCAAATATGGACTCGAGTCAAATCCAACGGAGAAGCCTACTGAATTAGGGGTTGCGCTCAAGGTTAGTAAAATTTACCAAAATACCCCTGCTAATAGTAGTTTAAATAATCAACATGATGATAAGTATGAAATTAGTTCAAGTATGGTGCATGATAATCTAGATTTAAATGATTTAAATTCAAAATCACAAAATAATCTAGACTCTGATCAAGTCAATCAAGACTCTGATCAATTTGGCATCAACCTTGACTTGGTCAAACAGAACAATGACCAAATCAATTCAAATAATTTAATTAATTCAGAAAATTTAAAATTAGGTGAGCATTTAGACATAAATAAGTCAAACATTAAAATAAATTTTAATTTAAATGCTAAAAATGAGAAAATGGATAAAATCAATAAATACCTTGATAAAATATTTAATAATCAAGATAAAATCAGTCTAGAAAATGCTATCCAAAACCAAGATAATTTAATTAATAAAAAATTAAACTTTAAAGATAAAACTAATCTAATAAATTCAATTAACCATATCAATTTAAAAGGCAAAGAAAATATAAGGATAAAATCAAACACTTTGATAAAATCAAAACGGAATTTAACAAACTTAAAATTAAATGTTAAAGATAACATGTTAAACAAAGATAATTTGGAAAATTTAAAATTAACATCTAATAAAACATCTAATAAAAGATTAAAAGATAAACCTTTAAAGGAATATAATCTAATTAATTCAAATTTAAAAATAAATAAAAAATTAAACTTTAAAAATAAGCTATTAAAGAAAGATAATTCAATTAACCCAATAAAATTGAAATTGAAAGAAAATTTAAATACTAAATATACTCTTTTAAAGAAAGATAATTTGAATAATTTAATTAATTCAAAACTAAAAACTAAAAACTTAAATTTAAATTACAAATTAAAACATTAAAACTTAACTAAAACCAACCCTAATTATACAAGAAATCTTAAAATAAAGGCCAATAAATCAGGGGGAGGCTCCAGAATAACTGGCACCTCCAAAACTAACCTACCCGACAGGGTAACCCAAATAAACTAACCCGGCAGGTTAATTAAGATTAGTTAAAAAGGGACCTAGTTTAACTTGAATCATGGTACTGGTGAAGTTTTTTGGATGATAGTACGTTGGGGAAGCTTGGGCATCGCATGTCTAGAAAGATATGGCTTCGATCTGGTGCATTTGGCCAAGTGGAACTGACTGAAGCTACCCTTAAATGGATCCTAACTAGTTAGACCAAGGTTTAGTACTAAGTTCCGTGGATAGGACTATTCGGAAAACCTCGAAAGCTTGGTTACTTCTAATGACGTCCAAGTGACTCACCAAGCTTAGAAGTTTATTCGAAGAATGCCTATTTGTTGAGACCAAAACTAAACCTGAATCTAACACAAGTTAAAAACAAACCCTAAAATTGAACCTAATTCATCTCAGAAAATTATAAGATTCCCTGACTGAAAATATAGATTGGGTGAGATGACTAAGGACTTAAATTAAATTAAAATTTAAATTAAATTAAATTAAATTAAAATTAAAATTAAAATTAAATTAAATTAAATTAAGTTAAAATTAAAATTAAAATTAAATTAAATTAAATTAGGTTAAAATTAAAATTAAATTTAAATTTAAATTTAAATTTAAATTTAAATTAAATTAAATTAAATTTAATTTAATTAAATTAAAATTAAAATTAATTTTCTTTAAACAAAAAAAAAAATTTATTTTAAAAATTAGTCTTAAAAATTATTTTAAAAATTAAACTTAAATTTTTTAACTTAAAAAATTATTTAAACTTAATAAATTATTTTAAAAATTATTTAAAAATAGTTTAAAAATTATTTTAAAAACTATTTTAAAAAATTCTTTAAAAACTATTTAAAAAAAAATAATTAAAAATTATTTTAAAAATTCTTTAAAAACTATTTTAAAAATTCTTTAAAAACTATTTTTAAAAAAATTCTTTAAAAACTATTTTTAAAATAAAAATCATTAAAAATAATTTTAAAAGTCTTTAAAAATTATTTTAAAAAGTCTTTTAAAATTATTTTAAAAACTATTTTAAAAAATTCTTTAAAAACTATTTTAAATTTTTTTTTAAAAACTATTTTAAAAATTCTTTAAAAACAATTTTAAAAAATTCTTCAAAAACTATTTTAAAAATTCTTTTAAAAACTTTTTTAAAACTTCTTTTAAAACTATTTTTAAAATGCTTTAAAAACTATTTTTTAAAAAAAAATTTATTTAAAAACTATTTTCAAAAATTCTTTAAAAACTATTTTTAAAAAAAAATGCTTTAAAAACTATTTTAAAAATTCTTTAAAAACTATTTTAAAAAATTATTTGAAAACTATTTTAAAAAAAAAAATTTCTTTAAAAACTATTTTAAAAAATTCTTTAAAAACTATTTAAAAAAAAATATTCTTTAAAAACTATTTTAAAAAATTCTTTTAAAAACTATTTTAAAAAATTCTATTAAAAACTATTTTAAAAAATTCTTTTAAAAACTATTTAAAAAAATTCTTGAAAAACTCTTTTAAAAATCCTTTTAAAACTAATTTAAAATTTCTTTAAAAACTATTTTAAAAAAATAATTCTTTAAAAAATTATTTTAAAAAGTCTTTAAAACCTATTTTAAAAATTCTTTAAAAACTATTTAAAAACTATTTTAAAAATTCTTTAAAACCTATTTTAAAAATTCTTTAAAAAATTATTTTAAAAATTCTTTAAAACCTATTTTAAATATTATTTTAAATATTCTTTAAAAACTATTTTAAAAAAAAATTCTTTAAAAAATCTTTTAAGTATTATTTTAAAAATTCATTTAAAAATTATTTTAAAAACTCTTTTAAAATTATTTTAACATAAAAATTATTTTAACTTAAAAATTATTTTTTTTAACTTAAAAAATATTTTTAAAATCATTTTAACTTAAAAATTATTTAAAATTATTTTAACATAAAAATTATTTTAACTTAAAAATTTTTTTAACTTACAAAATATTTTTAAAATCTTTTTAACTTAAAAATTATTTAAAAATTATTTTAACATAAAAATTATTTTAACATAAAAATTATTTTAACTTAAAAATTATTTTAACTTGAAAATTATTTTAACTTAAAATTATTTTAATATAAAAATTATTTTAATTAACTTAAAAATATTTTTAAAATTATTTTAACTTAAAAATTATTTCAAAAATTATTTTAAAACTTTTAAAAATCATTTAAAAAAAAATATTTTAAAAATCGTTTTAAAACTATTTTTATTTTAAAAAAAATCATTCTTATTTTTTCACTATAATAAAATTCTGTTATCTTAAAAAAAATTGTAATAATAAAAAATTATTTCTATAAATTCTTTTCACTTTAAAAATTATTATTTTGATTTTAAACTCATTTTTAATCTTAAACATCATTTTAACCTTAAAATTATTTTTTAATTTAACTTAACTGAAAATTAAATCTTAAATTAAAACTTAATATTGAAATTACAATTAAAATTAAAAATTTTAGCTTAAACTTAAACTTAAATTAACCACTAATATTAATTTAAATCTAAACTGAATCAAACGTATGTTAATTGACATAAAACATATTATAAAAATCATTTTAAAATCTTTTTAAATGCTATTTTAGAAATCCCTTTAAAAAAAATAAATAAATAAAAATAATAATAATAATTAACACTTTCATTGACCAACTCAATCAAGTAATATGAAATTTAAATTATTTCACTAAGTATTAAATTATTAAATCAAGTAAAAACTAATCAATAAATTATTGATAATGCTATAATATTAAATTAAGGGGAGTAACCAATTTAGGGATAATTAATTAATAATTGATTAATCAAATTCAAATAAACAATTATACCAAGGATACAGAGATAATAATATAAGTGTTAGGGCTTGAAATTTAACACACTAAAACCTTAGCATTATATTAAGGGAAGTAATAAATAAGGAGGATTAATAAATGAAAGGAGTATAAAATTTAGGGGGAGGTTTATTTTTTAATTATCTCATTAAGTTTTACTTTTTAATCTTCTTTTCAAAATTTTATGTCAGGTTCAGGGGGAGGAATTAATTAAAATTTTCCCTTTATTTAAAATATTTTAAAATTTTTGTTTTGAAAAATGTTTTCTTAACAATTTCTTAAACCTATTTTTGAAAAACTAAGCTGTTTTTAAGGATTGGATTTTCCTGAAAATTGATGTTGAAAATTAGATTTAACTTAGTTTTGAAAATTGAATTTAAAACTCTAGTTCTTAAAATTTGATTTTACTTAATTTTTACATTTTGATTTGAAAGTAACTTTTACAAAAATTAGTTTTAAAAACTGCTTTGTTATTGAAGATTGTGGAAATTAGATTTTTCAAAACTTAAGTTTACAAACCAAGCTTCTCAAAATCATTTTCCTTAATTGAATCTTTTACAAACTTAGTGTTGAAAAATAAATTTCAATCAGTTTTGAAAAATAGATTTTTCAAACTTAGTTTTGGAATTTTGATTTTGAAAACTTATGTTTGAAACCTTGAACTTTTAAACTTTGACCTTATAAACTATACTTGAAAAATCAGCTATCTTTCAAGATAAATAATCTATGTTCTAAACTCCCCCAGATTAACTTGACATTATTTCTTACTTTATCTGAGGTCTGTATCTATGCTTACTTTATCCATGCTTACTTTTTGATGAATGCCAAAGGGGGAGGGTTAGGTGGTTAAGTTAGCTAAACCAATTTGAAAATACAAACAAACTTTAAAACCACATAAATGCATGTTGTTTCTTGCATATGCTTTCACTAACTTAACCAGGTTGTCATTCCATCAAAAAGGGGGAGATTGTTGATGCGGTTAGCACTAACGATTTAACCCAGGTTTTGATGAATGACAAATCAGGTTAAGTTAGTTTGTTGTTGTCTGACACTTTGATCGAGTGTGCAGGAGAAGTCCAGACAGGTCGACGGGTTGACCGGATGTCTGGCACGAAGCCCAGCTAGGTCGACGGGCTGATCGGATAGCTGGAACGAAGTCCAAGCGGGTCGACGGGCTGACCGGACGCTTAGGCACAAAGTCCATCTAGGTCGACGGGCTGACCGGATAGCTAGCACGAAGTCCAGACGGGTCGACGGGTCGACGGGCTGACCGGACGTCTGGCAGGTAAGTGAGGTAAGTCACTGGATGGAAGTGACTGCGAGGGCGCGTTCCCGGGAAGGGAACATTAGGATTCGATCCGACTTAGATCCATTTCGGATATCTAAGTCGAGATCGTGACTAGATTCCGGTCTCGGAAAGACAGAATCTAAGTCATACTCCTTTTTGCTAATTCATACTCACTTTGCTTTTGCTAACAATCTGTGTTGCAAGGTAAATTTGCCTCCGGACTAACGTTTGTCTTGCAGGACTGATTCTGCGGGAAAACAGGGTCCGGGCGCCCGGAGGTCCGGGCGCCCGGAAGGGATCCGGGCGCCCGGGAGGGAAATTTCATCCAAACTCACGCATCGCCACGTGGGGCTTGCTGGTTGGACCAGCCACGTCCCACCAGGGCGCCCGGAAGGGATCCGGGGTGCCCCGAGCCTCATATAAAAGGAGGGTCAGAGGGGAGCTTCAAAACAACAACGAAAAGAAAGTCTTCTGCTGCTTGCTCTGCTGCTCTGCGCTCCAGCGACGCTAACAAGAGATCCGACAATATACTCCTTTCATGTTCGTTAATTCTTGTCGGTATTTTCTTTATTTTGCTAGCATTACTGTACCTTAAATTGTAATCATTTTCGAACTGCTAGTAATTGCCCAACGAAAGTACTCACGGAGTACGGACCATCGAGTAGGAGTCGTCACAGGCTCCGAACGAAGTAAAAAAACATCGTGTTCATTTGTTTAAGTTTTTTTTATTCCGCTGCGCTTAACTCTTTTTAACGCTGTCTTTTCGAATCGATATTCACCCCCCCTCTATCGACGTTTCACGATCCAACAGTTAGATCGGTCAGTAGGAGTCTGATTTACACTTGTTGATTTGGGTAGTCGTATATTGATATACCTTAGTTGCTTGTGGAAGTTTAAGGTATTCTTGATTATTTAGTAGATGACTGATTTAGTTTTGTTGGTTTGATCAGTAGAGGACAGTCATACTCTATTTTTAGAGGTTCGAATCTTTTGATTATTTGTGCTTAGTTAGGTACTTAGAGTACATTTGAGTACATGACTCGTACTGACGTGGAAAAGACTGAATTAGCCGTATACCATTGTCGGCTTGGTCAGTCTATTGAGGATCGATGTATCCTATTCCATGTGGACTTTAATTTTAGACTGTATGTACCTAGTTGGATTGTCTATGATTGTGTTTTCCTATATGATCTTTATGTTAGATTTTATTTAGTTATACACCTAAACCATGAGAGTAGGTAGCATAGGGTTTGTGTGGTAGATTGGATTAAATATGCTGATTATACATACATGTGTAGTTTATACACTTGATTATTATGTGTTGTAGGAGTTCTATGATAGACGGACAAATTACATGTAGTGGGTGTATTGTTGTCCAGAGATGATTATTGTGGGTTTCTAGTAGATTATACCCGAGTGGTTAGGCGTACGTGTCTGATTGATTTATTGGAGGTATTTTGTCGATTTAATCTGAGTTGTGATATGAGTATATGTTTTCGATGTAAGATTCGAGGTATCTTGTGGATTATATTTGATTTATGGGTACACTTGTGTCTATTAGGCTTTATTGAAAGTATTAAGTGATTATAATCATTTGGTATGTGTTGTGAGTATTATTGGAGGTGTATTGTCGATTATACCTACGTTGATTTTTTTTGCACATGTGTTCGGTATGTATTGTTGATGGTATCATACTGAATATACCTGAGTCGTGTGTGTGTTTGGTGTATAATAATTGAAGGATTTTGTTGATTATACCTATGTTGTGTGTGCACGTGTGCCAGGCGTATTGTTGGTAGCATCATGATGATTCTACCTATGTTGAATGTAGAATGTTGAGTGTCTACATTATGTTATTGGTTGTATTATCCGGTCAACTAATTCTCCTATTGGTGGGTGACCCACTAGGATGTTGATAGAGTTGACGATGGATTTGATTTTGATTACTAGGTTATTATACCCCTAGCTGCCACAGTGATATGTGGTTAAGTGATTTCGTGCAGTCTTTAGTTGGATAGTTTGAGATCTTGTTCACATATTATGGATTATTTGTGGTGGAGCGTTGCTCCCATATATTGCGGATTGCTTGTAGAGGAGCATTGCTCCCATATTTATTGCGGATACATATTTCGGATTATTTGTGGTGGAGCGTTGCTCCCACATATGGAGGATTTCTTGTGGTAGAGTGTTGCTCCCACATATGTGGTATTTTCTGTGATGGAGCGTTGCTCTCACACTGAGGATCTATTCTTGGTGATTTATATTGTTGGTAATCAGATTTCTGACTTGCTGTCGGGAATCTTAGCGTTAGGAATGTCTATGATACAGACAATATGTGTCTTGGTTTTACCATAGGCTTACACTGCCTTAGATGTTTCAGGGACTCGATGATTCGGGTATTCCTGGGATGTTGGATCGGTTTCCATTGTCTTTGTTGACGATGTCGTGATCTATTTCGGATCCGAGGTGAGTCACGTACACCATCTTCGCATAGTTCTAGAGATGTTTCGACTGAAACGTTTATATGTGAAGATCAGTAGTGCGTATTTTAGTTGTCTTCTGTGAGATGTTTGAGACGCACGGTCACGAGTAGAAGTATACCGTGGTTCCACAGGAGATAGAGGTTGTTACCGTTGGGAGTAGACGAAGTCTATAGAGGAGGCTCGCAACTTTCTTTGTTTGGCTCGATATTTCCGGAGATACGTTGAGGGTTTCTCTCAGATTGCTATGCCACTTACACGCCTGACCAGGAAAGGCGTGAAGTTCTCTTGGACTGAGGATTGCGAGACCAGCTTCCAGGAGCTGAAACGGAGACTAATGTCCGCTCCGATTTTGGTCTTACCTTCTAAAGAGGACGGATTCGTGCTCTATACCGACGCATCTCTATAGACTTTGTGCGCTATTTTGATGCAGCACGACAGGGTAGTCTCCTACTTCTCGGCAGTTGAAGGAGAATGAGGAGAACTACCCAGTACATGACTTGTGGCTGACCGCCATTATTTTGCCTTGAAGATTTTGCAGTAGCATCTGTTCGGTATTACATTTGAGACTCTCACTGACCATAAGAGTCTCAAATATCTGTTCACTTAGAAAGAAACTTAATCTCCGACTGAGGAGCAGGATGGAATTCCTAAAAGATTACGATTTGTACCATTAGCTATTACCCGGGGAAAGCTAATGTGGTCACAGACTTGATTCAGGATTTCTTCGAGTTGGGCCTTCAGGAGCAGGGGCAGACAGAGCAGGGTATTCTGTTTACCATGGTTGCTCAGTCGTCGATCAAGACGAGGATCCGAGAGGCTTAGGCTGGTGATCAGCATTTGCAGTTCATCGGCTGCCAGATAACTTACCGGCTGGCACTACCACCGTCCCTGGCAGGTGTCCACGATGTATTCCATGTATCTATGCTGAGGAGATACGTACCCGACCCGACGCATGTGCTGACAGATATCTCAGTTCCAATTTAGCCTGACGTCACTTATGAGGAGATTTTGGTACGGATTCTAGACCGGAAAGAGCGTTAGTTGCGGAACAGGACAATTCGACTAGCTAAAGTCGGATGACAGCATCATTCCGACGAGAAGGCTACCTGGGAGCTCGAGGATAATATCCGAGCTCGATACCCCCACCTTTTCACTTGAGGTATATGATTTAATTTACCGTGCAGCATTTATACTCTTTACCTGTTGTTAGTATTGCTGATGGTAGATAACGAAATTTGGGGACCAAATTTTTATTAGTGGGGGAGAATGTAAAATACCGAAAAATGGCGAATAATGATAAGGGAATTTTTCAAAATTTTTAGAAATTTTTCTAGAATTTTTCGGAGCTCGTATGGACGAGTTTACAGGGATGAAAACTGAGCCCCGGGAAAGCCTGTTTAGGCTACCCATTTAAACGAGGAAAAATTATTTTTTTTCTTTTCCTTTTTATTTTATTTTTCTTTTATTCTTATTCTTTTCTCCGTTTCTTCCTCCCAGCGCCTTCTCCTCTTTCAAGTCCCCCGACGTCGTCCCCTAACTGCCCTTCCCAACCGGCGCCGCAAAACCACCTTCTCCCTCGTGTACAAGGTGATCGGCCAAGGAGTCTGAGCCTCTATCGATTCTCCCCTCTTTGTGCTCGTGCCCTAGTGCCAGCGACGCTTGAGCGACAGCCGACCGATCCTCCCTTTCCTCTCTTCGCGGACACCAGGAGCCACCGGAAATCGAGCACCCGAGCCAGCGACGGGGACGCACTGGTGGTTTCCCTAAGGTATTTCCCGATCTAGGGCTTCCGGCGACACCCATCTCCTCGGCGCCACCAGTCTGATTTGTCGAGTTCTGTTCGACAGTTGCCCCTTTCACTGATCTTTCCGGCACCGTGTGTCCAAGCCTGCCCTAGCCTCTATTTCCTACGCTGGTAAGGGGCTTTGCCACACTGATCTCAGATAGAGCAGTCCGAGACCAGCACTCGGTGACCATGGATCCACCACCCGATGCCACTGCCTTTTCCCCACAGCGAGGTTCTTCCATCTTCGGAAAAGGCAAGTTGTCCGATAGTGGGACACTGCTGAGGCTTCAGATTTAGGTAAGGTTTATAGTCATTTTAATTCTATTGTTCTGTTAGGAATGTTTGTGGAGTTATTTGGCCGACCATTGTTGGTCCTATTACAGTTTTTCTGGTAGCAGTTTCTCCTAGCTCCAGCTATTGTTTACCAATGGCAGGTTTTCTTCGGTTGTGAGCCTACAAAGGAGCATCCAAATTTGGGTAAGTTTTGGAGTTAAATTCATTTCTATATTTAATTGGTTTAGTGGTGATTGATCGTGGATGTGTTAATTGAGGATTAATTGATACATGATAGATTATATTGAGATAAGATCTGATCAGTGGTTGATTATTTGAGTGTTTGTTCCATTTGGTAGTAGATTGGTTATTTGATTACAGATTGGGTGGGTTGTACATATTATATGATTAAGGGAGATCTGATTTCTTGGTTGTGATGGATGGATCATTTTCCAAATTGGATTGGAAATCTGTTGTGATTTGATTTTGGATTAGAGATGATTTATGTATAAATCTAATCTTGAGAAGGACATAATTGAGATTAATCATTTCGATTAGGGTTTTATCTATGGGTTTGAATCTTTGGGTTTAGCTAGTTGTCGCTTATGTAACCAGCTAAACTGTATATTATATGGTTATGCAGGAAGTTGATTTGAGACAAGCGCCTCGATGCGGGAAGTGTATTGGCACGATTTTCGCAATGAAGACGTGTACCTCTTGACTTATCTTTTATGATATTGTCAATTGGATATGCATAGTATTTTATTGCTACAAGCAATGATCATGTTTGCCTTTGGTATGTCACGGTTTGATAACCATAGCATGTTCTGTTTTGTCGCTTGTTATGTATCCATGTTTATACCTCGTGATTATTGTTATGAGTACCTTAGTTCCTAGAGTAAGTGACATACCATGATTCACTGAGTTTAGGACTAGATTTTGGATTTTTATTATCTGGCATGTGTACTTATATTTTTAAATCATATCTGATCTTTGTACCTAGACCCTTTTGCTTTGATCCATGTTGGTACATATTTTACGGAGGTGGAGATGTTCAGGACCTAGGTTGTTATACCATAGAGGACCTGTATACCCTAGATCTGTGGATTTGACTTACTTGTACTAGGGTACACATTTATATATATATATATATATGGATTTGGTTCAGGATGTTGTCATGCTTAGTGTCATGCACCATTCGCATGATTGCTTGCTGCGTGATAGGCTACTCCATTATTGTAGAGCATATCGCCAGTTTCATCACTGTTCGGTGCTCCGTTGGTCCGCTCATGGGTAGCGTGACGCAGCGTGGTAACACAACAGTTTGCTCTGTTCGGTGCTCCGTTGGTCCGCTCATGGGTAGTGTGACGCAGCGTGGTAGCACTTCAGGGATCTCTCCTCGTCATGGTGTACCGAGAGATGAGAGCATTGCGCTCCCCCATTTATGATTTGGGGTAGGAGTATGTGTGTACTCCGACAGCATCCCGTCCACTCGGTCACTCATCAGGAGCAGTGACGTCAGAGTGCACGGTTGTCACAGCCCTACCCACTCAGTCTCACCATTATGTGTGAGATGACTGACTGGCGTCAGGGGTGACCATGCCATTGGCACCATATGCATTTATTGCATTTATTTGCTTGTGTTTGCTGCACTTATATGCTGCATTTTGGTGGACGCATTTGGTTGACATGCATACAAGAGGTATATTGTGTATCTGGTTTGATGACCCTTTTATTCTGGATAGGAGTTCCTGGTGAGTACAACTTCCTCAGTTACCTTTCAGTTTTGCATATTTCCTATATATGATTAGGAAGCTGTATTCCATGTTTATTGCTGTTAGATATATCTTACTAGGCATGTCTATTGGTATTCGCTGAGTTGTTGAACTCACCCCCGTGGACACTATCTTTTTCAGGTACCAGGTTTTTATGATGTCGCTTGGAGTATCCTGTCTGCTGGTCCCCACGTCACCTCAGAAGATCTATCGGTTTCATTTATGTTTTGTTTGTTTTATATGTCAATGTGTTTAGTTTGTGCTCCGGTTTTGTTCTAGAGTGTTGAAGTTGTTATGTGATATTTTGTATTGGTTGTTGGTTGTGTAAGCCTAGCCGGCTAGCAGTTTTGTGTTTGGTTTGTATTTTGGTTTCTATCATTTTTCATTGTGTTTTGGATGTGGTACAGTCGAGTGGGATGCTTTACATATAACTGTGTGGTTGTGTTTTTATTGTATCAGCCGAGTAGGCTGTATTATAAACTGCGTGGTTGTGTGTATATTCCAGCCGCCTGTGGCTGATGTATATTATGTCTGTAGAAATGTTTCAGATTGTCACCCGTACAGGGGAGGTGCTGCCGAAATTTCTTCGGACAGGGACTCCTCCGGGGCGTGACACCAGTGCTAGGGCATGACATGCTGATGGTGGATCCGTGGTGTCGGCGGCTCCATGTAGTAGTCAGCATCGACAGGGGAAGCTAGAGCACGAGGACAAGCCGGCGATCGGTGCCGACGATGAGTCGGGGAAGAAAGATCATGTGAGGGATGGGCGGCAGGAGTCGGACGAGAAGGGAAAGAGGGCTCGAGTTTTGTACTCGTCGAGAAGGGGAAGCGATGCGAGGCGACATCGGGTTGGGGAAGAGGAAGGGCTCGGGGAAGAGGAGAAGGAAATGGCGAGGGGTCGGCGTCGGGGGAACTTAGGGCACAGTTGTGGAAAAAAGAAAAGGAAAATAAATAGAAATATTTAAAGAAATTAAACATTTCCTCATTCAAATAGGATAGCTTAAACAGGCTTTCCCCTAGCCCAATAATTGATCCCCTTAACATACGCCTTACGAGCTCCGAAAAATTCTCAGAAAATTTTTAAATATGTTGTTAAGGTTATTCACCTATTAAACCTTATTATTAAATTTTGATTTGGGGTACCATATTTTACATTTACACTTTGAATTTATATAGATAAAATCGATAAGTGTTTATTTTGAGATTTTCAACTAAAATGTTTAAGTAAAAGAAAGTAAATTGAGGAAATCCTTAGTTCAGTCAATGTTCTAGGCTATTGGTTTCATTGTAATGGTGAATCTTTTGCTATGAATTTGCCCATCCCTAGTTCTCTACTTTTATGATTGTAAGACAATCTAAATTACTACGGAATACCATCCCGTGACGGTGTATCAGAGTACTTCCCCTACCAGTAACCAAGTATGCTATCAAGTCAAGAAGCAATCAAAAGAGTCCGGGTTTTCAGTAGAGTACCTCCTGTCTTAAGGTCTCCCCTGGGTTTACTTCTCTAGATTACGTAGGTCACTTACGTAGCATATGATTAGGGGAAGCCCATTAGGTCAAATGATAGACTTGTCCATACATAGAATTATTCTCCCTTAGGAGGTTATATTCCATATAGAAGGATAGTTATCTTAGATACTCAACTCCAAACAAATATCCTAAGGCTATGTTGAGCTATATTGGAACGTACACTCAAAAGAGACAACAAACTATGCATCTATCCAATGAAAATTTAGATTCATGCTCAGATTTAGACACACAACAATGCATCTATGTATACAGAAATGCAATCTAGATAGATAGATTCATGTCTATAAAATAGTCTTCTTACAAGCAATTCATCGAACAGAACATATGCATACAAGCTTCATGAAACAAAAAAATTGGCAATTCAATAGAGTTTACAACATCCACACATTACAATTACTTCTTACATCCTAGAACAGTTTAAATGTACTCTTTAATAGCTAGAAATACAATCCAAAGACTCATAATAATAGAAATCCAAGAGGAGGAGGAAATCTTATCCTTTGAAATTGAGCGAAGCCTTTGGATGCAAATCTTGGCATGTCGACGAGGATGGAGCAGCAGGATAGCCTCAGATCGCCCAGATGATGCCTCTGGATGCAAGGATTTGACCTAGATGGTCTCCTCCCATCCATCAAACTTCCTCTCTTGTGGAGGAGATGAAGTGCCCCTCTTATAGAGGTGAGGCACGGGGTGGTCGTGCCTAAAGGCACGGTCAATCCGCTCCCTGGGTATCTGGCCATGCATTTTGGCACGGTCAGTGCCAAATTGGCTCTGGGAAGATAGCTTGGCCATGCCATTTGGCATGGGCAAAGTTGTCTCTGGCTTCTTGGTCGTGCCTTTTGGCACGGTCGGAGCAGAGACTGCTCTATTTTAGCCTTCTGGGCCATGCCATTTAGCACCGCCTAATCTTCAAACCTATGTTTTTGGAGGCATGGTCGTGCCTTAAGGCACGACCAAATTCAATTCCCCTCTGGAAATGAGCACGGGTTGGCTCCTAGCTGTGCCATTTGACACGGCCAGAGCTAGTTCTATTATAGTTTCCTCCCTTGGTTGTGCCATTTGGTACGACCTACTCCTGCTGCTTCCTTGGTCATGCCTCAGGGCATGGCTAGGCCCAATTTTTCTCTAGAATAGTTGTTATATGCTCTTCACTCCATGAGGTTGGCAAGGCTAAGTCATGGTCTTTGTCAAATGATCTTCGTTCACATCTTTAGAACCACTTTCCACTCTAACTTGCTTTTGAAAGTGAAAATAAATATCGAGCAGATCTCTAGATGCAAAATAGTAATTATACTGAAATATGATAGAAAAGGGTGCAATAGCATATATCATAGCCAAATGAATATAGAAAGATGCGTGTTAAATGATATAAAATAACATATATAATCTACGCACATCAGTATGATCGGTGACCTTAGCTCAGGAGCTCACAAAACCTTAGGTAGTAGAGTGTGACCAGTGACCTTAGCCTAAGAGCTCACTAACCAACCCTATGTGGTTATGTTGATTTTCATGCTCAACTTATTCACACGCTGATGCTTATTTTTATGCTCATCCTTAGTATGTATGGTTATGTCATGCAAGTATGCTTTTGCCTATGCTTATGTACATGCTCATGGTTATGTCTTTTTCATGCTTAGTTCATTCACATGCTTATGTTTATGTTTATGCTCATCCTTAGTATGTATGTTTATGTCATGTAAGTATGTTTATGTCTATGCTTATATACGTGCTCATGATTATGTCTATTTCATGCTTAGTTTATTCACATGCTTATGCTTATGTTTATGCTCGTATGCCTACATTGACGCCTATGCTCATGTCCATAATATGTTAGTGGGTAAGTCATAAGTTACCTAGCCTGGGTATCCCTTAATACACTAGATTATAGATGCTAACTATTGTATAATATGGTTCTAAACATGCTGAGTCTGTCAACTCAGATTTTAAGTTTTTTTTTCAAGAAATGGGATGAATGAGGTAAGAGGCAATGTCAGTGAGCTAATTCGGGACAATGACAGTACAACCAGAAGACCTTCCAGTTTAGTTTCCGCAAAGCTAAATGTTCCTTTCGTAGAATAATTTTGAGACCATATGACCAATGCCAAATGTTCTAGTAGTTATTTGTTTTATGTAATTTAAATAATTTGAGAATATGTATGGGTGTAAACATGATTATGATTCGGACGTTCATATGCTTGGTCAGGTACATGAATAATAATAAAAGAAAAAAAAAAGGAGACTAAGGACGTTTCAATTGGTATTAGAACAAAAGTTCCTTTAAGGGTTGTGCCTACTGCCAGTTCCGAGAAGCTTATGGAGTCAAGCCTCAAGTCTATAAGTTTAATGATTCGTATCTTACATGTTTTCTTAAATGCTAAGTTAGAGACTTGATGTGGTATGGGTAAGTAGACGAGGTTTAAACTTAAATTAATTTAGTAGTGGTTTCATCATTTACAGCTATGCTGCCAAAGTGTTACGACCAAAGGAACAACATTGCGAGGGTTGGATAGTATGACTAACCTTGTGCCAATCTAATAAGTCTTTCATTTGTTCCCATGATATAGATATGGCTAGAACTAAACACACCCTTAGCATCCTTCGAGGAGTTGCTAGAGCATAAAGGACTCCGGAACAAAGAGCAAAGTTACATCTATTTAGGCTATATAAGATGGATCCCACACACACAATACCTCTACATCTTCAAGTCTGGGAGAAGAAATGCCTACATCTGATGCATCTAGGATGCCACTTTAAAGAAGAATATTTATTTTAGCTCCTGAGTGATTCTCTACCGGGGCGTTGGAAAAGTAACCTTTATGAAATTCATAACCAAAAATCGACATCCCTCTTTAGCAGGATACAGTCCCTCTTGATTATGAGGTAGAGGAAGGAGATTGAGATCGAGACAAGGAAGTTGCTAACTTTAAGAATGGGTACATAAACCTGTGACATGAAGTTTGTAACAATAGATAGGCTCTCACAAGGAATGATCAATATAATAATGCGCATGTGTAATGAAAATAAATTAGATTATTTTGGTTTCTCTAAATAGGATGACTAGTTATTACCTATCATTATGAAAGGCTAACTTATGTGGGAAAAAAACTGATGTGTTTTAAATTTTGTAAAGGGATGATGCTGCTTGATTATATGCAAAGCTAGGAGGTTCTATGGTTAGAATAAAATAATATTGGACCCCGTGGTAATTTTGATGTGATCAAACAAGTTGGTTAGGTCCTGCTTTGTGTTTGATCCCTGTGTCTAAGTGTGCAGGAGCTTAGGAGCGCAGAAAGTCGAGCAGAAGACGTAGCTAGCGAGAAGGACGACACGGGAAGGGAGCCGACGGGCTCGGTGCGTCCGAAGGATGAGAGAGCTGCAGAAGAGTACTTCGGTGGGCGTGAAGAATGTGCGCGACGTTCGAGGGACGTTAAGCCAGGACAGAAGGCTGCTCGAGGAGAAGGCCGGGAATTGGGTTGCAATCACCCAAAAGATCGGAGCGACGGAAGTCAAAGCGAAGCAAAGAAACAAGCTGGAATTTCGAGCTGCCAGCTTGGAGGCGCCTCCATCAGGCTTGGAGGCGCCTCCAGCTTGAAGGCGCCTTCATCTGCCTTTGAGGCGCTTCAGTCTTGATGAAGGCGCCTCTGACTAGTCAAAAGTGACCGTTTGCGCTGCGGATAAAGTTTTATCCGCCTACTTGATGGAGGCACCTTGGACCCCTGTTGGAGGCACCTTAGACCCTCGAGATCAGATTTCCAGAGGCTATTTAAAGGCCCCTAAAGCTAGGAATTCAACAACAACTCAAGCAATCAATTGTGTAGCCATTCCTAGCAATAGTTCTGAGCTTCCAAAGTGTAAAAGGCTTCTTCGCCTTCAGTAAAGGAGATTCTTTTTAGTGCGCTTCTCATTGTCCTGGATTAACAACCTCCTTGGTGTAACCAGGTTAAATTCCTATTTCTTTTCTATTTACTGCTTTATTACTTTACTACTTTATTTACTATAGCACTAATTGAGTTGAAAGCACGAGGAGGGTATAGTTTATTTTTGTTTTCAGCAATTCACCCCCTTCTTGCCAGCCTCCGCTGCACCTACAATTGGTATTAGAGCCTGATCGCCTCAGAAAGACTAACCGCCAACTGAAGCACTACGATCAAGACGATGGCCGGAGCGAACATCCATCCCCCGAAGTTCGACGGAGACTTCGCCACATGGAAGCGCAAAATGGAGGTATTTTTAAAACTGAATTTGACATTCTTTTAATAATGAAATATGGATATGCAGTTCCGAAAGATAAGGAGGAAAACACCTGGACGAAAAAGGAGCAAGCAAATTTCGTCGCCAACGGAAAGGCTGAGTTCCACCTACTCAGCGTTCTGCTGCCTCAGGAGGTAAATCAGATTGGAAGCTATGACTCCGCGAAAGATCTCTGGGAAAAATTCCTGGAGCTTCACTAAGGTACCTCCGAAGCAAAGCTAGTGAGGCGCGACATCCTCCGGACCCAGTTGACGAACCTCCGGATGAACCAAGGCGAGAAGGTAGCGCAACTCCAAGCGAGGATCAAAAAGCTGATAACTCAACTCAACAACCTTGGAGAAGAAGTAACGAACCGGGACTCGATCCGGTACGCGCTCAACGCTTTCCCGAGAACTCCCGATTGGGCATCCTTAGTAGATGGGTACTACATCTCTAAGGACTTCGAGGTAAGTACTTTAGAACAATTGTTTTCTACTTTTGAACTTCACGAATCTCGAGTTGCAGAGCCCAATGGAGTGGAGAAGACCAATCAGAACATTGCCTTAAAGGCAAAAGTAAACGGTTCTGACTCAGAAGCCTCGGTCGACAAATCTGAAGCGGCACTACTGGTAAGACGCTTCAATAAATTTTTTAATACTAATAAGTTTAGATCGCAGAGGCATCAACGAAAGAAAAGGATGATTCGTTGCTACAACTACAACGAAGAAGGGCACATCAAGGAGGACTGCCCAAAATTGAAGAGCAAATAGAAGGATAAGGAAAGGAGCAAGAATCCAGCTCGACCCAAACACAACCTAAAGGCCACGTGGGATGATTCGTTGTCCTCCGAATTAGTAGTCGAAGAATTCTTGGGAATAGCACTGATGGCCAACCATCAGCTAGAAGAAACGTCTAGCTCATAGATGAGCATCGATGAAGGGGGAGGAACATCAGAAGAAGAAAGCAGCAATGAAGGGGGAGCGTCACCAGATCAGATAAGTAAGGTACGCAATCTAACCCCGACTCAGTCTTTTAAATTTATCAAGTCTCTGTCCAAAAAATTAGATCAATTAGAAAAATAAAATACTGAATTGAAATTGATCCTTGCAAAAGCATACCCAGTAGAAAAGTATGATAATTTAAAGTTAGAAAATGAAAAATTAAAAGTTGAAATTGAGAAATTGAAATATCATGATGCATGCTTAAATAAATTTCCTAAATCAAAATTAAGAATTTATGGAAAATTAAATTGGTACATTAGAAAACACCAGGGTTAACTTAGAAAAGTGCCCAAAAATCATGTACTCCCTAAGTTTTTGACCAACCCTGTAGGAAGGAACCTTTATTGGGTTCCAAAATCTTTGTTAGTTTAAATTTCTCTTTTAGTTAAAAGCTTACAATGAGAAAATTAAACATTGAAATTCTTTATGGAAGTTTTATCTAAGGAAGTGGTTGTTGCTCCAATAACCAAGAAGGTATAATGTCTCGCCACGACCTGGAAGCTAAAATATTGAAAGAAAATGTTTAATTAACTTTCTGAAAAAGCATTAAACAAGAATTAAATAATGCTTTGAAAGTTTTTCAAACATTTTTGAAAAATTCTAAAAAATCGATTTTGACTTAGAAATTATTGTGAAAAAGTCATAGATATTTTTTCTTAGAATTTTCTTTAAATCTCAGTTATTTTTACTAAGAATTATTTTTAAAAATTAATTTTTCCTTGGAAAATTTTTGGAAAATTCAAAAATTCATTTGCCTTGAATTTTTTTTTTTAAAAAAAAATTAAAAATTTATTTGACCTAAAATACTTTTTGAGTTATCACCCCATTTTTGCTGTGATCAAAGGGGGAGAGAAAGGTTATAAGTTAAGGAGATAGGGACAAGTTAAGGGGGAGTTAGAAAGTTTAAAATTTTAATATTTTTCTAAAACGTGTTGCAATTTTATTTATTGCAAAACTTATGGTTAACATGCTAGTTTAGTAATTTTTCTTTAAAATTATTTTTTGTGTCTGTTTTTACCCTAACTTGAACTTGGGTTGATGCACATCAAAAATGGGGAGATTGTTGGACCCCATGGTAGTTTTGATGTGATCAACCAAGTTGGCTAGGTCCTGCTTTGTGTTTGATCCCTGTGTCTAAGTGTGCAGGAGCTTAGGAGCACAGGAAGTCGAGCGGAAGACGCAGCTAGCGAGAAGGACGGCACGGGAAGGGAGCCGACGGGCTCGGTGCGTCCGAAGGACGAGAGAGCTGCGGAAGAGTACTCCGGTGGGCGTGAAGAATGTGCGCAGCGTTCGAGGGACGTTAAGCCAAGACGGAAGGCTGCTCGAGGAGAAGGCCGAGAATTGGGTTCGGGTGAGCCCTATTCCGGTTGGCCGTAATCACCCAAAAGATCGGAGCGACGGAAGTCAAAGCGAAGCAAAGAAACAAGCTGGAATTTCGAGCTGCCAGCTTGGAGGCACTTCCATCAGTCTTGGAGGTGCCTCCAGCTTGAAGGCGTCTTCAGCCTAGATGAAGGCGCCTTCATCTGCCTTTGAGGCGCTTCAGTCTTGATGAAGGCGCCTCCGACTGGTCAAAAGTGACCGTTTGCGCTGCGGATAAAGTTTTATCCGCCTACTCGATGGAGGCGCCTTGGACCCCTGTTGGAGGCGCCTTGGACCCTCGAGATCAGATTTCCAGAGGCTATTTAAAGGCCCCTGGAGCTAGGAATTCAACAACAACTCAAGCAATCAATTGTGTAGCCATTCCTAGCAATAGTTCTGAGCTTCCAAAGTGTAAAAGGCTTCTCCGCCTTCAGTAAAGGAGATTCTTTTTAGTGCGCTTCTCATTGCCCTGGATTAACAACCTCCTTGGTTGTAACCAGGTTAAATTCCTGTTTCTTTTCTGTTTACTGCTTTATTTACTATTGCACTAATTGAGTTGAAAGCACGAGGAGGGTATAGTTTATTTTTATTTTCAGCAATTCACCCCCCTCTTGCCGGCCTCCGCTGCACCTACAAATAATAATAAATGCATGTTAATTTCATAAGTAGCTTGGACTACATCAGGTATGCCTCCGAGACATCACAATGGAGGACCCCAGAAGGAAGGTATGAGGATGTTCCTCCGCCACCACCTCAAGTGAGCCAGGAGCAAGTACTCGTAGGGATGAGTCATTTCTTTGCACAGTTTAGTAGGCCTAATGCAAGGTTGAGCCGGAGGACGAGGCCAGAGGCAATTTATGAACATTTCTGTAAGATGAACCCAATGGACTTCACTAGAACTACGGATCCGATGGTGGCGGAAAACTAGATCAAGTCCATCGAGGTCATCTTTTGATTCATGGAGTTGAACGATGCAGATAGGGTGTGGTGTGTCACTTATCTCCTCAAGAATGATGCTCTGCTATGGTGGGAAGGAGCAGTCGCAGGTATGGACCTAGCTACACTGTCATGGGAGGGCTTCAAGGAGGTGTTCTATGCTAAATACTTTATAGAGGAGGTACGATCATGGCTGACTTGAGAGTTCATGACATTGAGAAAAGGTAGCCACACCATTGCCGAGTTAATCAGGAAGTTCGAGCAGGGGTGTCACTTTATGCCCCTAATAGTTGACAATCCTAAGGAAAAGTTGTAACGACCCGCCTTCTACTGGCTATGCTGTAAGGCCGGACCGTCACAATATGTTGTGCTAAGCTATATCCATGACCATCACTAAGTCTAGGCGCGGAAGCTGTACTAATTAAAACTTTGCTGAACTATTACCATTTCTTGATTCTATATGTGCTAAGGGGTGTAATCTAACTATTCATGACATATATTACATCCCCCAATGGTCAAGGAACTTAACTAAGGGTTTCTTACTGACATCAGGCCTCCCAATCGATCCACGGATCGATCGGAATGGCTTGATCGATCCATTGATCGATCCAGGTGGCTACTGTATACGAAACTTAGGTTGGATCGATCCAGTGATCGATTCAGCATGCTACTGTGCTCGGGGCAATATTCTGGATCGATCGGCTGATCGATCCAGACTGGCCAATCGATCCAGTGATCGATCCCAGAGCTTTCTGTTCGCGACGGAAGGCATCCAGATCGATCGGCTGATCGATCCAGGAGCCTACTGTTCGTGGTACGAACTTCTCAATCGATCGGCCGATCGATTGAGAAGCCTCCAATCGATCGACCGATCGATTGGGGTTTCTGATTTCGTACTAGAAGTCTGATTTCAGCACAGTTTCGTGCCTCAATCACACACACAAGTTCTAAGATGACTGGGAAACATTCTAATAACACTAACTGACATTCTAAGCATGAACACTAATAATCTGAACAGGTCTTTCATGATTCATCACATTAAAATAACTGAAAACAAAGAAAGTAACAACTTAATAAAATGCTAAAGTTTCAGATGTATTTCTAGTTTCTCCAAGGTCTTTATTCTAAGTTCCATCCACACACATCTTTATCGCATTGCCCTCCAGCCTCCGTTAGTCCATCTTTCCTTTACCTTTATCTGCAGTATAAGGAAAGAGTATCTGTAAGCTTTATGCTTAGTAAGAAACCATCTACCTCACAAAACATGCATATGATGCAATTTATGTTTTTAAAACATGCTATTTGAAATACATACTGAATATGCTAAGCATGGCATGACATACAACACATAGAAGCAAAACTGATCATGGCAATAAAGCTAGTTATCAACTATCACATTGTATCAATAGGAAAACTAATCTGATACAGAAAGCTGAGCTAAGCTAATGCTAGACTAATGCTGAGGCTATACTACATTCACATAACAATCTTGTGAGAGTTTGAAAACTATATATAATAAGTGAAAATACATAATCATGTTGCTGTTTGGGCCCGGCAACTGTACTTGCTAAACCCGGGGTTGTAAATTCGAATCTAGTAGGGTTTACTAGGTTAGCTGAACCTAGGGACGACTATGGGAACCCAACCCAATGGATATCTAATCCATACAGTGCCACTGAGAAGGTAAAATACTGAACATAGCTAATTATTACTTGTCTTGCTCTTTCTAGGTTATCTGAACCTAGAGCTAGGTTGTCTGAACCTAGAGACGACTGTGGGAGCCCACCCATTGGACATCTAGTCCTATAAGAGCTGTAGCAAGACTAAATAAGTTGTGCAAATGCTTCTATTGCATTTGTCTAAGCTAATAAAATGCCTAAGTTGCATTTTAACTGTGCTAACAATTAAATCGAACACTTGGTATGCGCTAATTCGCATCCTTTGTGCCGAAAATCTACATACTACTAAACTAAAGCATAAAATTCATACGGAAGCTACTTATACTGCAGGTGAGGGGTTTCTTACCTCTTGTTCGGATTTTCTTACAAATCTAATCGCTAGGCTTTCCGGAGAAGAGATCTCTTCGACGATCTACTCGCGTCTATGCCTTCCTCTCGCGGAGGGGAGCGTCCTCATGTCGGAGTCATCGCCGGAAAGTACTCCTATGGCCCTAGGGACGGAACCCTAGGTGTGCTTGTGGTTGGCGCCGAGAGAAGAAGGAGAAGAGGGAGGGGGCGGCGTGAGGTTAGGGTGAAGAGGAGAAAAGTTACGTTAAAATAACTCTTCACTTATTAATTCTCTATTTATATTAAGTGGGTAATTTTGCCTAACTCTAATATAAATTTAATTACCTCCCTTTTCTTTCAGCACGGCCCTGCTGGGTTCGCTTGGTTACTGGAGTTCGCTATAAGTCGTAGGGCCCAATAGATCTCGGGTTCAATTCCAGCGTAGGCTATTTTCGTTCTCTATTTATTTTTGCTACTTCCGCTAATCTAAAAATTCTATAAAATATCCTAAAATTCCAGAAAAATCATAGAATATTTCTAAAATAATTTTGAGAATTTTCGGGCGTTACAATCCCCCATACCTTATAAAAAGTTCGTCCTCGAACTTAGAACAACTCTGGGTACTTCTGTCTCATACTGGCTTCTATCTCCCAAGTTGCCTCTTCTGCTGTGTGACTCTGCCAAATGACTTTTACTAACGGTACCTCCTTGTTCCGTAATTTCTTAACTGTTCGGTCTATTATCTGAATATGCCGACTATCATAGCTGAGGTCTTCGCGGACTGGTACTGACTGGGGCTCAATCACCTGGGTGGTATCTGGGATATGCTTCTTCAGCATAGAGACATGAAATACATTATGAATAGCTGACATTTCCTGGGGTAGCTCTAGCTCATATGCCACCTTGCCACTCTCCTGCTGATAAGGTATGGTCCCACATATCTGGGACTTAGTTTGCCCTTCTTCCCAAAACGCATTACTCCCTTCATGGAAGCTACTCTGAGGAACACTGAATCCCCAACTGAAAACTCTAAGGGTCTACGCCGTGTATCAGCATAGCTTTTCTAGCGGCTCTGAGCTGTCTCTATCCTCTGGCGAATCTGCTGTATAGCTGCTGTGGTATCTGCTACTAGATCTGTCTGAAGTTCTAGTTCTTTCTGTTCACCACTCTCATACCAGCAGATTGAAGATCTACACCTCCACCCATAGAGAGCCTCGTAAGGTGTCATGCCGATGGTGGCCTGATAGCTGTTGTTGTATGTAAATTCTGCTAAACTCAGATATTTGCACCAACTTCCTTTGAAATCTAGGGCACATGCTTGGAGCATATCTTTAAGTACCTGATTTACTCGCTCCGTCTGACCATCTGTCTGAGGATGGAAAGCTGTGCTGAACTTTAACTTAGTGCCCAATGCTGTTTGTACACACTCCCAAAAGTGAGAGGTGAACCTACTGTCTCTATCTGATATAATGGTCCATGGGACTCCATGTAATCTGACAATCTCCTTGAGATACAACTGAGCTAGCTGTTCCATGGAGTAGGATATCCTGATAGCTAAGAAGTGGGCTGATTTAGTCAATCTGTCGACTATTACCCAGATGGTATCAAAACCATTCGTGGTTCTGGGTAATCCCACTATGAAATCCATAGAAATGTCTTCCCACTTCCATTCTGGAATCTGGATAGGCTGCAGAACTCCTCCTGGTCTCTGGTGTTCTGCCTTAACCCTCTGACAGGTCAGACAAGTGCTAACATATCTAGCGATGTCTCTTTTCATCCCGGGCCACCAAAAATGTTTCTTTAGATCTTAGTACATCTTGGTGGAACCTGGATGCATCGCATAAGGAGTCCTGTGAGCCTCATCTAAAATCTTCCTCTTTAGTTCCTCCTGATCTGGAACACAGAGTCTGTCACCGAAATACACTGCTCCACTGTTAGCCATTCTGAACTCTCCACTTTCTGATTCTGCTATCCCTTACTTAATTTTCTGAATTTCAGGATCCTGTTCCTGAGCTGTCTGAATGTCACCAAGCAGGGTAGATGCTAATGTCATAGTAGAGAGCTGTCCCACTATAAGTTCGAGACCAAAATCTGTAATCTCTTTCTGTAGGGGCGGTGACATGGCTGCTAGGGATAGTAAGGTAGCATCGGACTTTCTGCTAAGTGCGTCTGCCACCTTATTAGCTTTTCCTGGGTGGTAAAGGATGTCTATGTCATAGTCTTTGACCAGCTCTAGTCATCTGCGCTGTCGCATATTCAGATCCTTCTGAGTGAAGAAGTACTTCAGACTCTGATGAT
Source organism: Zingiber officinale (assembly GCF_018446385.1). Taxonomy (NCBI): domain Eukaryota; kingdom Viridiplantae; phylum Streptophyta; class Magnoliopsida; order Zingiberales; family Zingiberaceae; genus Zingiber; species Zingiber officinale. The sequence goes on from NC_055999.1 coordinate 38,159,499, forward strand.
CTGTATACACTTTTCACTGAGCTCCATACAAGTAATGTCTCCAAATTTTGAGAGCGAACACTACTGCTGCAAGCTCAAGGTCATGAGTAGGGTAATTCTTCTCATATTCCTTGAGTTGTCTGGAGGCGTAGGCGATTACCTTGCCATCTTGCATCAGCACTGCTCCTAGTCCCAACTTAGAGGCATCACTATATATATCAAAGCTATGTTTTCTGGTAGAGTCGAATAGGTGCACTGGTCAATCTCATCTTTAGCTCACTGAAGCTGTTCTCACAGTCCTCTGTTCTTTCTGGTGAGAGCCGTCAGTGGTGAGGCTATCCTGGAGAAATCCTCTACAAACTTTCTGTAATAACCTGCTAATCCCAAAAAGCTTCTGATCTCACTGGCGTTCCTGGGTCTTTTCCAGTTACTCACAGCTTCTATCTTACTGGGGTCTACCATGATACCATCCTTTGAGATGATGTGACCCAGGAAGGACACCTGATCCAACCAAAATTCACATTTTGTGAACTGGCGTACAACTGGTTCTGCTGGAGGGTCTGCAGTACTATTCTCAGGTGCTCTGCGTGTTCTTCTTGAGTTCCTGAATAGATAAGGATGTCATCGATGAATACGATAACGAACTTATCTAAGTATTCTCTGAATACTCTGTTCATGAGGTCCATGAAAGTAGCTGGAGCATTTGTCACGCCAAAGGGCATGACTACGAACTCGTAGTGTCCGTATCTAGTCCTGAACGCTGTCTTGGGTATATCCCCTTCTTTAACTTTCACCTGATGATAACCTGATCTGAGGTCTACCTTAGAGAACACTGCTGCTCCCTTTAGCTGATCGAACATGTCATCTATTCGGGGAAGAGGATACCTGTTCTTGATGGTGACTTGGTTCAGTGCTCTATAATCTATGCACAGGCGCATGCTCCCGTCCTTCTTCTTCACGAACAATACCGGCGCTCCCCATGGTGAGTGACTCGGACGTATGAAGCCCTTGTCAAGCAGCTCCTGTAGTTGCTCATGAAGTTCCTTCAATTCTGCTGGAGCCATGCGATAAGGTGCTTTGGAGATAGGATTTGTGCCGGGAATGAGTTCTATCTCAAATTCAATCTCCCTGTCTGGTGCTAGGCCTGGTAACTCTTCAGGGAAGACTGCTGGGTAGTCACATACGACTCGGACTTCTGCTAGCTATCGGTCCTTGTCCTGACTGGTACTGACTACATGTGCTAAAAATCCCGTACATCCTGAATCCATTAATCTCTGTGCTTTCATAGCTGAGAGAAACTTTTTGGCCTTTCTCTTGGGTTCTCCGATGAACTCGAACTGTGCTTCTGCTTCAGGTTGGAATACGACTTTCTGTTTACGGCACTCGATGGAGGCACCGTATCTGCTCAAGAAGTCCATTCCAAAGATGACATCGTAGTCAGTCATATTTAGCACTATCAGATCATAAAAGAGTTCTCTGTCTACTATAATGACTGGCACTGCTCTAAGCCAGTGCGTGGATGCCATAATTTCTCCTGAAGGTAACGTTGTCAAAAACTGACCATAGAGTACCTCTGGAGGTATCGCTAACTTCTCGACAAATGCCCTGGATACATAAGAATGGGTTGCCCCAGTATCGAATAAGACAGTTGTACTTTGCTGTAAAATATTAATCTGACCTGTAACAACTGTCGAGGCAGTCGCTACATCTTCTCTGGTGAGTGAGTAGATCCTCGCATTTGTCATAGCTGGAGGGGCTTCTAGTCTGCCCTGGCTGATGTGTGGACCATCTATAGTGGCCTGCATCTGATGTAACTGAGCTGGCTGACCTCCATACTGAATCGGCTGTGGTAGAGGAAGACTAGTCTTGTTCGGGCACTGCTTAGCCATATGTCCTTCTTGTCCACATTCAAAGCATCCTCGGGTGCCCTTGTGACAAACTCCTGGGTGAAATTTCCCACAAGTAGCACATTTGGGATAACTAGGCTGTTTGCTGGCTGGTCCTCCCTTTGGGTAACTCCCTGGTTTACGCTTGTTGCTGGAGTTCCCTTTCCAGTTGGAGTTGTGGCCCCTGTTGTTTCTGAGTACTTGAGCCTCCTTGCCTTTGGACTCTAAGAGGACTTGCTTCTGCTGTTTGATACTGTTCTGGTAGTGCTCGGTGGTCAGAGCACTGCTGACTAGTTCTTCGATGGTTTGCGGCCTATGAATGCCGCCAGCCATGTTCATCGCTATTTCCGGCCTCAGCATCTTGAGCATCAACCGAACTCGTTCTTTTTCTGTGCTGACTAGTTCAGGGCATAGGCGAGCCAATCTGTTGAATTTCTTCACGGCTTCCTCCACTGAAAGGTTGCCCTGGCGAAATTCAGTGAACTCGTCGTAGTGACGGTTTGTGACCCGCATGTGAAAGAACTCCTCGAAGAATTCTTTCTCGAAGTCTGCCCATGTCATCTGGTTCACTGGGCGCTTCGCTCTAATTCTCTCCTACCACATACGTGCATCTCCTGTCAAGCAGAAGGAGGCGCACTTCACCTTCTCATGTTCTGGCCAGTCCAGAAGCTCCATCGTACTCTCCAGTGTCTTGAACCAGGCTTGAACATTCCATGGTTCACTGGTGCCTAAGAAATTCTCTGGCTTGACTCTCTGCCACTGGATCAGATAGGCTTCTCTTCTTGCCTCTATTGCTGGGGTTACTGGTGCTGTAGGCTGGACTGGTGGAACCTCTAAAACTACTGGCATTGCTAAGTTTGGTTCCAGGCTGACTGTGGGAGTATTCTGCTGATTAGCCTTTAAGGTGGTTATCTCCTGTTGTTGTTCTACTAGCTGCTGCTGTAACTGAGCCACTAATGCTGTAAGGTCTGGGGGAGGCACTGAACTGCCTGCCTCATGCTGGGGCTCAGTGGCTGCCCTTCTAGCTGGGCGTACTCGTGCCATTTCTAAAGGAACAAAGGACACACATAACTAAAGCATCATGTTTACATAGCTAATACTATCATGTTAGTTACTATCACAGATAAGCATACTCTAGTTATCTACAAACATGAAAGCAATAAACATAACAAAGTGAAAGGTATTCTTACTTGGAAGCTGCAGGTTCAATGCTGATGTGTGTGTAGGAAGTATGGAAACTGCTCTGATACCACTCTGTAACGACCCGCCTTCTACTGGCTATGTTGTAAGGCCGGACCGTCACAATATGCTGTGCTAAACTATATCCATGACCATCACTAAGTCTAGGCACGGAAGCTGTACTAATTAAAACTTTGCTGAACTATTACCATTTCTTGATTCTATATGTGCTAAGGGGTGTAATCTAACTATTCATGACATATATTACATCCCCCAATGGTCAAGGAACTTAACTAAGGGTTTCTTACTGACATCAGGCCTCCCAATCGATCCACGGATCGATTGGAATGGCTTGATCGATCCATTGATCGATCCAGGTGGCTACTGTATACGGAACTTAGGTTGGATCGATCCAGTGATCGATTCAGCACGCTACTGTGCTCGGGGCAATATTCTGGATCGATCGGCTGATCGATCCAGACTGGCCAATCGATCCAGTGATCGATCCCAGAGCTTTCTGTTCGCGACAGAAGGCATCCGGATCGATCGGTTGATCGATCCAGGAGCTTATTGTTCGCGGTACGAACTTCTCAATCGATCGGCCGATCGATTGAGAAGCCTCCAATCGATCGGCCGATCGATTGGGGTTTCTGATTTCGTACTAGAAGTCTGATTTCAGCACTGTTTCGTACCTCAATCACACACACAAGTTCTAAGATGACTGGGAAACATTCTAATAACACTAACTGACATTCTAAGCATGAACACTAATAATCTGAACAGGTCTTTCATGATTCATCACATTAAAATAACTGAAAACAAAGAAAGTAACAAATTAATAAAATGCTAAAGTTTCAGATGTATTTCTAGTTTCTCCTAGGTCTTTATTCCAAGTTCCATCAACACACATCTTCATCGCATTGCCCTCCAGCCTCTGCTAGTCCATCTTTCCTTTACCTTTATCTGCAGTATAAGGAAAGAGTATCTGTAAGCTTTATGCTTAGTAAGAAACCATCTACCTCACAAAACATGCATATGATGCAATTTATGTTTTTAAAACATGCTATTTGAAATACATACTGAATATGCTAAGCATGGCATGACATACAACACATAGAAGCAAAACTGATCATGGCAATAAAGCTAGTTATCAACTATCACATTGTATCAATAGGAAAACTAATCTGATACAGAAAGCTGAGCTAAGCTAATGCTAGACTAATGCTGAGGCTATACTACATTCACATAACAATCTTGTGAGAGTTTGAAAACTATATATAATAAGTGAAAATACATAATCATGTTGCTGTTTGGGCCCGGCAACTGTACTTGCTGTGCGCGCATCCCTAACTAAACCCGGGGTTGTAAATTCCGAATCTAGTAGGGTTTACTAGGTTAGCTGAACCTAGGGACGACTATGGGAACCCAACCCAATGGATATCTAATCCAGTACAGTGCCACTGAGAAGGTAAAATACTGAACATAGCTAATTATTACTTGTCTTGCTCTTTCTAGGTTATCTGAACCTAGAGCTAGGTTGTCTGAACCTAGAGACGACTGTGGGAGCCCACCCATTGGACATCTAGTCCTATAAGAGCTGTAGCAAGACTAAATAAGTTGTGCAAATGCTTCTATTGCATTTGTCTAAGCTAATAAAATGCCTAAGTTGCATTTTAACTGTGCTAACAATTAAATCGAACACTTGGTATGCGCTAATTCGCATCCTTTGTGCCGAAAATCTACATACTACTAAACTAAAGCATAAAATTCATACGGAAGCTACTTATACTGCAGGTGAGGGGTTTCTTACCTCTTGTTCGGATTTTCTTACAAATCTAATCGCTAGGCTTTCCGGAGAAGAGATCTCTTCGACGATCTACTCGCGTCTATGCCTTCCTCTCGCGGAGGGGAGCGTCCTCATGTCGGAGTCATCGCCGGAAAGTACTCCTATGGCCCTAGGGATGGAACCCTAGGTGTGCTTGTGGTTGGCGCCGAGAGAAGAAGGAGAAGAGGGAGGGGGCGGCGTGAGGTTAGGGTGAAGAGGAGAAAAGTTACGTTAAAATAACTCTTCACTTATTAATTCTCTATTTATATTAAGTGGGTAATTTTGCCCAACTCTAATATAAATTTAATTGCCTCCCTTTTCTTTCAGCACGACCCTGCTGGGTTCACTTGGTTACTGGAGTTCGCTATAAGTCGTAGGGCCCAATAGGTCTCGGGTTCAATTCCCGCGTAGGCTATTTTCGTTCTCTATTTATTTTTGCTACTTCTGCTAATCTAAAAATTCCATAAAAATATCCTAAAATTCCAGAAAAATCATAGAATATTTCTAAAATAATTTTGAGAATTTTCGGGCGTTACAAAAGTTGAGGCACTTCACCAACGGCTTGCGGCTTGTCTTGTGCCATGATATAAGGGTGGTTGACCCTAAAAGTTATGTCGAGGCCATGACTAAGGCCCTAAGAGTGGAGCAGGACCAGAAATACATGGAGGCAAATAGATAGAATAAATGATCATGTCTGATGACCTATCAGCAGCCTCAGTAACGAAATAAGAGAGAAGCTACCAGGCCACAGAAGGGCCTGGAGGAGTGGCCGCAGAAGCAAGTCGATCCAAAGTCTAATGAGCTTTCGATGTGCCTAACATGCGAACACCCACACTCAGGAGCTTGCTTAAGGGGATCAGGCAAATGCTACAAATGTGGGCCTACTGGGCATATGAAAAAGGATTGCCCCCAAACTAGACCGTTCGTGCAAGGGAGGGTATTTGTGATGCAGGCCGAAGATGCAGATTCAGACACTACGGTTAAACCATGAATTCAACATTTTTAATTAAAAGGTAGACTTAAGGTGTTAAGTTAGCATACTAGAATGACCTTAGTCCCAAATGACAATATCTCAGTCAACTTTCGAATCTGAAACAATCAATTTTACTTAAGGAGCCACTACCTAGGGTTGACATAGTAAGTGTTAATTTCAAGGACAAAATTTTATTTAAGGGGGGAAGGAATTGTAGTGCCCGAAAATCTAATTGTTCAATTAAGAGGGTTTATTAGATTAATTTAGATTTAATTTAAAATTAATTTAATTTAATTAATTCTAGTATCCCACAATTATAGAATTTGGATTAATCAATTTTTTAAAGAAAAATAGTAGGATATAAATATGTATAAAATTTATTATCCAAATATGTGTATAGAAAAAATATGTGTGACTCAGTAAGTTTATAAAAATTTATAACTCATATGTATAAATTTTTATATATGAAAATTTATAAGGATTAGTAAATAAAATATTTATAGGACTTAGCATGTATAGAATTTATAAAGATTAGTATAAATATTTATATAACATATGAATATAAATTTTTATGACGTAGTATAATAAAATTTCTATGACATAGTTGATAGAATTTAGACAAAGTCCTAAGCTTCCACCTCTTTAAAACTCCTACCTTCAAAAGCTCCATCTTCTTATTCATCTGCCGACCCTAAGAAGCTCCACCCTCCCCATTGTTCTCCACCAGTTCTAGAGCTCCAAGGGAAGACAAGAAGAGGGAGTTAGTAGCTAAAGATTTGAAGGCATACTCTCTACCTTGTTAAGGCTTTAATTAGTTTCTATGTCTTGTGGATTTGGAACCTATATCTTCTAATGTTTGTTTGGTTTTGAGGAAGATGACCCTATGGTTTAGTTTTTTTTCTGTCATCCCAAATTTTTGGTATGAATGTAAGTTTCATAGCTTTCTAGGGGATGGTTTCCTCACTAAATTTTTAGGGTTGTTCATCATGATTTTGCTTCACAAGTTTGTGCATGTTCTTTTCTTGTGTTTACTTTAGTTAGGTCTATAATTTGGTGTGAATTTCAAATTCTAAATGGTTGATTTTATCCACTGATTTTAAAAGTTATGCATCTTGATGATAACTCCACAATTACTTCATGTTTTCCATGTGATTAACGTTAGAAGATAGGGAACTTTCCATGCTCAATTGTAGTTTAGGAATTCTAAGTTTTGGATTTATATAAGGAGAACTTTGTTCACTGATTTTATAGGTTCTTAAGCTCTTAGTTTTTGAAGATGATACCATGTTAGTTCCTATAATTTATAGGTTTCAGATTTAGTAGCTCCTTATGCTATGTTATTTCCTACAATTTGTAGGTTTCGGATTTAGTAGCTCTTTATGCTCTTTTATGTTTTAAGAAGGTGATATGATATTAGTTCCTCTAATTTGTAGGTTTCAGATTCAATAGCTCCTTATGCTCTTTTATGTTTTAAGAAGGTGATACCATGTTAGCTCCTATAAATTTGTAGGTTTCAGATTTTCTAGGTTCTTAAGCTCTTAGTTTTTAAAGATGATACCATGTTAGTTCTTAAAATTTGTAGGTTTTTGATTTTATAGGTTATTAAGCTCTTAGATTTAGAAGATGATGTCATGTTAGTGTTGTTTTAGGGAGCATCAGACAATCGAACCTAAGTTTTGATTATGGCAAAGAGTCCAAAGTTAAGATGTCTTGTTATCTAACAAGTCTGAATGAGCTTGCAGGAAAGTCCTAAGTGTTCTTAGGCAAAAGTCCTAGTGGATTCTAGGTAGGTGGAAACCCCAAAGGGGAGGTAATCCTAGGTCCAAGGGGGAGGTAACCCTAGGTAAAGCAAAGTCCTAACTGCGGTTAGGCAAGGCAAAGTATTCACGAATCGAGCACTTTGGGTGAAATCCTAGAGTCAGGGACTTTTAGTGAAAATCCTGGTGGTCGCAGACCAGTTGGAAGTCTGAGCAGGCGTTCAACATAAAGACCTGAAGTCTTGGACACTGAGCAAAAGTCCAGATGGTTTGGAGGACCGGTCTAAAGGTAAACTCTCCTAAAAGGAGTGAGTGAGGACGCATTCCCCTGAAGAGGGAATAGTAGACGTCGGTTTGACATAGAATTTCAGCGAAGCTCAAAGTCAGAACTGGACAGTCAGAGGCTGTCAAATTCATATTTTACATATATTTTATACTACTTGGACTAACTTTATTTTACAGAAAATATAAATCTGGAACAAGTCGGTCAGGGCTCCCGGAAGGGATCCGAGCGCCCGGACCGGGCTCGCCCTGGACGAGCCTGGGGTGCCCAGGTGGTTCGGGTGCTCAGACTCGGTCCAGGCACTCAGACCCAAAAAGTCATCCACAAGCTGACGTGGAACATGTCGATTAGCTAGGACACGTGGTCCAGACACCCCGAGGGGTTCTAGGCACCTGGAACATCCTATATAAGTAGCATTCGACCGGGAGCTTCATAACGACTTCTACATTTGCACATTGCTCCGATAAAGCCTCTACGACGTCTAAAAGCTCCGATGATGAATTTGCTGAAGCTTTCATCCTACAAAGTCGTCGGTATTCTTAGTTTTCAAATTACTTGTAATTATTTCAAACTGTACTTGTAATATTTATGAATTGATTAGTGATTGCCCATCGAAAGCACTCTCACGTGCAAGTCTTGGAGTCGGAGCCACCATAGGCTCCGAACCAAGTAAATCTTAGTCATGTTAGCGTTGTTTTCTTTTCATTTCTGTCTTTATTTCGCTACGTTTTACTCAACTTTTTAAATGAACGAATTAACCATGAGCGCTATTCACCACACCCCCTCTAGCATAACGATCCTACAATTGGTATCAGAGTGGAGCCACTTCAAATCGATGAAACCACCATTCAAGTAATTTTTTCATGGTATTAGTCTTTTATTTTTTCGGAGTCTATCGGAATTGGTACAGTTGGCTCATTCCGATCAATTTTATCGCAATCAAGATTTCTTCCTTCTCGAAGCTGGTACAACACCACTCGAGTTCGTTTAGTTAAATTCTTTATCCCACACTCCTAATCCAAGACAAAATCTTAGGACAAGTTTATATTTTTTCTAATTGTGGGCGAGGTTTCCTTAATGGCCCACCAAGAAGGTTATAGCACTGCATACCCTCCCCTCTTCTTTGGCCAAGACTTTGGCTATTGGAAGAGCTAAATGGAGTACAACCTCAAGACACAAGTTGAGATGTGGATAATTATCTAGACGGGATTCACATATCCCACCGAAGATGGAGTCCTCATCCCGTGCGATAAATGGGATGCACCAACTAGAAAGAAGATCGAAGTTGACGCCAAAGCTACTCAAACTCTATAATGTAGTCTGACAAAAGAAGAGCTGAACTGAGTTAGCTCATTCTCAAGCGCAAAGGAGCTATGGGAAAAATTGATCGAGCTGCATGAGGGAACTTCCAACACGAAAGTAAGAAAACCTAATTTGATATTAAATAAACTGTATAACATAAAAAAATGCAGGAAGGTGAATTGGCAAGCCAACTTCACATGCGGATTCAAGACCTACTCAACGATCTCCACACAATCAGTTAGAAGATGGAAAATCATGATGTTATTAGGTATGCGCTCAATGCATTTCCGAGGAACACGTTGTGGGCATCCATGGTAAATACTTACAAAGTATCCAAAGACCTTTTCTTAATAAAATTAGATGAATTATTTTCCGAATTCGAGTTTCACAAACAAACTAATACTACTCGGATCGAGAAAGGTATTGCTTTGATTGCAGGAACAATAAGAACACGGGAACTAAAAACCAAGCATCGGACCAAACCTGAGTCCAAAGATGAATTTGACTCAGAAGATGACGACGACGATATTACTGCCAAGCTCGTCAACCTTGTACGAAAACTCTACAAGAAGAAGAAAGGATTCACCAAAAAGGACATCAAGAAGGTGATATAGTCAAAGACAGTGCAACCGAGTCCAAAAGTTAATTCCAAAGTAACGTGCTACGATTGCAAAAAAAGGGACATATCAATGTCAACTGTCTGAATCAGAAGGAAACAAAGATGCAATGGAAGAAGAAGGCACTGTAGCTGACGTGGGATGAATCCTCTTCAGAAGATTCTGTCGAAGATGTCGAGCAGATGAGCTTCCTCGCACTTATGACCCGAGAACAAGTCAACGAATCTGAAACCGAGAGCGAGTCGGAAACAGAGTCCGAGAAAAGCTACGAATCTGTATCTGTTTCTGAAAGGCCTAACCCCACTATAAGTTCTTCTCAAATAGATAAACTACAAAACTTAGTAAATTATCTCATGCGCAAGTTAGCTAAAACCAACGTTTGGATCAAGTCACTTCAAAAGGAGGTAGCAACCCTTAAGGAAGTGACTAACCCAAGCTCCTTGACTGAACCTGTTCAGACTAGAAATTCAACTCAAGAGGAAAAAAATTCCAGACTGAAAAGTCAAGTCAAGGAACTGAAGGAAACATTGGAATGATTCACATGGGTTCCAAGAATCTTGATCTGATTCTTGGAAAACAAAGAGCCATATACAATCGATCCGGACTTGGGTATAAGGTAAAACACAAATATAAATCGTATTTATCTCTTGTTAATTGTGCCAATAGAAGAATAGTCCAAGCATGGGTTCCCAAGTGTAACTTGATTAATCAAGTTGGACTTGATCAATATTGGATCCCCAAGGATTAAATCCACTATATTGATAGACCCTATCGAGGCTATGATCCAGGAGAGCCTATAGAAAGACCATTTTTGTAACGACCACCCTTCTTACTACTACTCTCTAAGGGCGACCGTTACCTAATAACTACTCTACTTACTAGTATCACTTATGCTATTATTAGCGACACTTAGATTTATCACGGCCCAGAGGAATTCCTATCGAAAAATTTCGATAGAGCCGACCCTGTACCGGTGACCAAATCCATAATATAAACAATATATACGCAGCCACAGGCGGCTGGAACACATTTTTCACAACCACACAGTAATAAAATCACACTATAAACAAAGAAACTACTCTAGCAACGACTACAGCACTCCACAAATAATAAAAGAGACTACTTAGATATGCGAAAATAAACTCAACTACAATCCCAAAAGAGAACTAAAAGAAAGTCTTGACAATTTTGCCAACTACTTCTGGATCTCTCCACAATCCAGTCATCACACACCTTCATCACCACCACCACCATGTCGCCTCCCTTTCATATCTTAGCTTTTCCTTTATCTACGGTAGGAGGAAAAAAATAGATTTATAAGTGAAACGCTTAGTAAGTACTAATCTATCTCACAAAAACTCGAAGTGCATAAAAAGAATGCAACAATACTAAAACTGTAATGCTAAAAGCAAAGCTGCATGTACTCATGGTATACAGAAATAAAACTAAATACTAAACATGCTCACCAACTGACAAGAAAGTAATGAAACTACTATTGTAGGCTTAGAATTAAAGAACTAAACTTTTATTGATCCTAACCATAAACTTGTTTCATTTTCTTATATCCTTACACTAGAAATTAATCTTTTAATTTCTCTTTCACTTTCTTCTTCTTGTTCTTCTTACTTTTCTTATACTAGAAATAAATCTTTTAATTTCTCTTTCACTTTCTTCTTCTTGTTCTTCTTACTTTTCTTATACTAGAAATTAATCTTTTAATTTCTCTTTCACTTTCTTCTTCTTGTTCTTCTTTTCTATTCTTTTCTTCTTTGAGCCCAGGCTTAGTACCATCTTTGTTTTACGCGCTCTCTAATAGTGACTGGGGTAGCGAGCCTCCAGCCCTATGAGGATAAAGACCTCGGTCTTACCAGGGCCAAGACCTCGGAATTGGTCACCTGGATTTGTTTAACGACAACCTCGGAAGTCGGGTACTAGCCTCTTACTTTAATTTACTTGTTATCTCTTTTTAACTAGACTTTAGTCTTTTTCTTTACTCATGCTTCTTATAATCCTTTATTAGAGCCTATTAGATTCCTATAGATATATCTAACAAGTATAGGATTACAACTAACCAAGCATGCTACAAGAAAATAACACAAGGGAAGCCGATCTGAACTCTCTAAGCACGTTATAAAACAAGGAAAAGGAAAGCAAATCTGAACTTACTAATCATGCTATAAAATAGAGCAAAAGAAAGCAACTTTAAGCTTACTAATCATGCTATAAAATAGAGCAAAGAAAGCAACTTTAAGCTTACTAATCATGCTATAAAATCGGGCAAAAGAATGCAACTTTGAGCTTTCTAAACATGCAGTAAAATAGGACAAAAGAATGCAACTTTGAGCTTTCTAAACATGCTGTAAAATAGGGCAAAATAAACTAACTCTGAACTGTTATAACAAGGTTATTCTTGCCCTTAAAACAGTAACAAATAATCTATCCAAACTTACTAGTATACTAAGTTGTGCATGCTCATTCAGTGGCAAGGGAAACTAACCATGCAGGGCTGTTCACGTTCATGGAGGTAGCAAACAAAACCCAGAACTACCTACTATTAGCTAAGGGCTGTTTATGCCCATTTGCTCGGCCAAAACAAGAAAATGAACTTGCTGGAATTTATGGCAGCAGGTGGACATACACGGATACTACAATCAAGAGCTAAACTTCCTCTATACAATTAAACTCAGACAACAAATAGCATGCTCAATAGGTAGGCTACAGAAGGTAAGGAATAAAAGGGAAAAATCCTAACTCATAGTCCTGTTCAATAGCAAACCCAAGCAAGAACTCACAGCACAACACTTTGCATGGTAAAATTTGGCACAGCAGCTTCTACAAAGAAACTCAAATAAAATTTTCCACACAACAATCCTAATTGATTGAAAAGGAAGACCTAGCATAACAAAATCCGAAACTCTATTGCCTTAACATGGCAAATTCGATACAGCAACCTTTAACATAGCAAATTAGCTCAGCAACGCAACCCTAACATGCCCTTCTACTCGGCACAGCAAGATCCAGAAGCAAGGAACGAAATCTAAAGTTCGGAGCAACTCCTACCGCAGGTGAGTAGTACTTACAGCGCGTTCTTGAATTCAAACCGTTGGAAAAAGGCTTCTAGGGTTCGGAGAACTTCGTATCTCGGCGGCCTCTTTGTGTTTCCGAGCTCTCCTCGTCGAGGTGGTCGCGCACGGATGAAGACTGGCCGGAAAGAGCCTTTCGCCGGCGCCGGAGACAAAGCCCTAACGCGGTTTTGTTTCGCCCGAGCAGAGACGCCGCACCGTCACGTGAGAAGAGGAGATGAATCGAGAGTTTTAGGTCACGGGAGGAACTTAAGTCCTCTTCTTATAACTAGGGTTTTTATTTATCAACCATAACATATATATTTCTCGCTTCATACTCATTAACAAAACACTTGCAGCTCGGTTGGTTGACTGCGTTCGGTTAAGTGGGGTTCGGCCGGAGGTCTTGGGTTCGAGTCTCAACTTTCATATTTTTGGTCAAAACTTCTTTCTTTTTGTAAACATACTAAACAACCTCCAAAAATTACGTAAAAATACTCTAAAAATTCCTAAAAATCTCTAGAATATTTTAAAAGTATTTCTAAATGTTTTTGAAGACATTTAGAACTCGAAATAGGGAAAATTGGGTCGTTACAATCCCCCATACCTTATAAAAAGTTCGTCCTCGAACTTAGAATAGTTCTGGATATTTTTTTGTCTCATACTGTCCTCACGCTCCCAAGTGACTTCCTCGTGCTTCTGGTTCTGCCAGATGACCTTCACTAGTGGTACTTGTTTATTCATTAGTCTCTTAACTTCTCTGTCCACTATTTGTGTAGGTCTGCTCTCATAGCTAAGATCCTCCTGGATTTGCACTGTCTGAGGCTGAATCACTTGGCTAAGGTCGTGGAGACACTTCTTTAACATGGAGACATGGAATACATTATGTATTGCTGACATGTCTTGTGGTAAGTCCAGCTTGTAAGCTACTTTCCCAATCCTCTCTATGATCAGGTAAGGTCCTACATAGCAAGGACTTAATTTGCTCTTCTTGCCAAATCTCATCACTCCCTTCATAGGAGCAACTTTGAGAAAGACTGAATTCCCTACTTGGAATTAAAGTGGCCTACGACGTGTGTCAGCATAACTCTTCTGTCTACTCTGGGCAGTCTCAATTCTCTGTCTGATTTCCTGGATCGCCTGAGTAGTCTCATCTATCAGCTCTGTCTGAATGCCCAGCTCTACTTCCATTTCCTTTCTCTCACCTGCTTCTTGCCAGCAAATGGGTGATCTAAACTTCCTGCCATACAACGTCTCATAAGGTGTCATCTTGATGGTAGCCTGATAACTATTGTTGTAGGCAAACTCAGCTAAGCATAGATACTTGCACCAACTTCCCTTGAAATCTAATGCACAAGTCCTGAGCATATCTTCTAAAATCTGATTTACTCGCTCTGTCTGTCCATCAGTCTAAGGATGAAAGGCTGTGCTAAACTTGAGTTTGGTGTCTAGTGCTGTCTGAACGCACTCCTAAAAGTGTGAGGTGAAGCGCCCATCCCTATCGGAAACGATAGATTTGGGAACTCCGTGAAGTCTGATTACTTCCTTAACATATAGTTGGGCCAACTGCTCTATAGAGTGGGACACCTTGATGGCTAAAAAATGGGCAGACTTAGTCAATCTGTCTACTACTACCCATATTGTGTCCTATCCATTCGTAGTTCTTGGAAGACCTGTTATGAAGTCCATGGATATGTCTTCACACTTCCACTCTGGTATTGGAAGAGGTTGTAACATTCCTCCTGATCTCTGGTGTTCTACTTTGACTCTCTGGCATGTAAGGCAGGTACCGACATATTTAGCAACATCTCTTTTGAGTCCAGACCACCAGAATCTCTGTTTCAAATCTTGATACATCTTGGTGGAACCAGGATGCATAGAGTAAGGTGTACTATGAGCTTCTTCTAAAATTTTCTTTCTCAACTCTTCATCATTGGAGACACAAAGGCGGTTCCCCTGATAAAGAATTCCACTGTCTAATACTCGAAACTCTGAATTTTCCCCTTCTTGTATCCCTTGCTTGATCTTCTGGATATCTGGATCTTCACTTTGCTTTCTCTGTATATCCTCAAGTAGGATTGACTCTAAGGTCAATGCAGAGAGTTGCCCATAAATAACTTCAAGTCCGAAATCTGACAACTCCTTCTGCAGTGATAGGGCTAATGATGATAAAGACATCAGGGATGCACTAGATTTTCTGCTTAGTGTATCTGCCACTTTATTAGCTTTGCCTGGGTGGTAGAGGATTTCACAGTCATAGTCTTTGACCAACTCTAGCCACCTGCGCTGTCTCATGTTTAAGTCCTTCTGGGTGAAAAAGTACTTAAGACTCTGATGGTCTATGAAGATTCTGCACTGGACGCCATACAAATAATGTCACCAGAGTTTTAGTGCAAAAACCACAGCTGCCAGCTCAAGATCGTGAGTGGGATAGTTCTTCTCGTAGTCTTTGAGTTGTCTGGAAGCATAGGCTATGACTTTTCCTTCTTGCATGAGTACAGCTCCTAAGCCCATCTTGGAAGCATCACTGTAGATGTCGAAACTCTTGTCACTCTGTGGAATAGTCAGAATGGAAGCACTGATCAATCTCTTCTTTAACTCTTGAAAACTCTGCTCACATTTATCTAACCATTCGAATCTCTTGTTCTTTCTGGTGAGGGCTGTTAGTGGAGAGGCTATCCTGGAAAAGTCCTCCACGAATTTCCTGTAGTACCCAGCTAAACCAAGGAAGCTTTTGATCTCTCTGACGTTCTTGGGTCTACTCCAGTTGTTGACCGCTTCCACTTTGGCTGGATCCACTTGAATACCCTCTTTAGAAATAATGTGACCTAAAAATGCCACCTGATTTAATGAGAACTCGCACTTTGAGAATTTAGCATAAAGCTGCTTTTGCTACAGAGTCTGCAGTACCATCTCAAGTGCGTGTCATGCTCCTTTGGGGTCCTGGAATAGACCAGAATGTCGTCGATGAATACGATGACTAATTTGTCAAGATATTCTCTGAACACTCTGTTAATTAAGTCCATAAAGACCGCAGGTGCATTAGTCGCTCCAAAAGGCAAGACTACAAACTCGTAGTGCTCGTATCTGGTCCTGAACGTCGTTCTGGGTATATCTCTTTCTTTCACCTTCAGCTGATGGTACCCAGAGCGTAGGTCTATCTTTGAGAACACTGTTGCTCCCCTTTACTGATCAAATAAGTCATCGATCCTGGGAAGGGGGTACTTGTTCTTGACTACTACTTTGCTCAGCGTTCTAAAATCTATGCACATTAGCACGGATCCATCTTTCTTCTTAACGAACAACTCTGGAGCTCCACGGGGTGAATGACTAGGGCGAATAAAGCCTTTGTCAAGTAAATCTTGTAGTTGTTCTTGTAACTCCTTCAGCTCTGTTGGAGACATGCGATACGGAGCTTTTGAAATTGGACCGGTTTCAGGAACTAATTCAATCTCAAATCCACTCATTTATTGGGAGGTAGTCCAGGTAGATCTGCTGGGAATACCTCGGGATATTCACAGACCACCCGAACCCCCTCTTTCTTACCTTCTTTCTGTTCTTCTGCACTTACTTGACTGGGGCTCCGGGCTCCCTACTATTTTGTCTTCTATCCTGGCTTGCTTGAACTCTATAAACTCCTCATAGTGCTTGTTGGTGATAGAACTCTTCATAGAACTTTAACTGAAAATCTGCCCAGCTCATCTGATCGGCTGCTCTCTTGGTCTTTATCCTCTCCCACCACATACGAGCATCTCCAGACAGGCAGAAAGAGGCGCACTTGACCTTCTCAACTTCTGGCTAGTCAAGAAGCTCCATTGTGCTCTCAAGTGTCTTGAAGCAAGCCTGGGCATCCCAGGGCTCAGTCGTGCCTCAGAAGCTTTCTGGTTTCAGCTTCAGCCACTGGATGAGGTATGCTTCTTGTCTTCTAGGTGTTGTGGCGACTTCCAGGGCAACTGATGGGACTTCAGTCACCACTGGGGTCTCCACATTAATGGTTGGGCGAGTGGGAGGAGCTGGCTTCTGATTGGCCATTAGATTGGCAATCACTTGCTGCTGCTCGCTACTTGTCTCTGGAGTTAGGCAACAACTTCAGAGAGATTGGGCTCAGTTGATCTAAGCTCTTCGTTCTCCTGATCTTGGTTCGCAGTACGAACAGTACGGGGACATCCTTTTTCTTAACATCTAATTATGCAAAGAAAAAGACTTGGTATCCTCTCTCTAACCCTTCAAATCATACATAAATATGGATAAAAAAAAGGGAAACTAAATCTTCTATCTTACTTAAGCACTCAAAAAAATT
Source organism: Zingiber officinale (assembly GCF_018446385.1). Taxonomy (NCBI): domain Eukaryota; kingdom Viridiplantae; phylum Streptophyta; class Magnoliopsida; order Zingiberales; family Zingiberaceae; genus Zingiber; species Zingiber officinale. The sequence goes on from NC_055999.1 coordinate 38,176,662, forward strand.
AAGTACTCTATACTGCAGTTAATAATAAGAAAAGCAGAATAAAGAAAGGATTTAAATACTCTCTTACTTGGAGACGGCAAGGATGATGCTGATGTGTGTATGATGCTGGAGAATGGAACACTGCTCTGATACCAACTGTAACGACCACCCTTCTTACTACTACTCTCTAAGGGCGACCGTTACCTAACTACTACTCTACTTACTAGTGTCACTTATGCTATTATTAGCGACACTTAGATTTATCACGGCCCAGAGGAATTCCTACCGAAAAATTTCGACAGAACCTCCCTAGTACCGGTGACCAAATCCATAATACAAACAATATATACGCAGCCACAGGCGGCTGGAACACATTTTTCACAACGACGCAGTAATAAAATCACACTATAAACAAAGAAACTACTCTAGCAACGACTACAGCACTCCACAAATAATAAAAGAGACTACTTAGATATGCGGAAATAAACTCAACTACAATCCCAAATTTAATATAACATTAAAAGAGAACTAAAAGAAAGTCTTGACAATTTTGCCAGCTACTTCTGGATCTCTCCACAGTTCAGTCATCACACACCTTCATCACCACCACCACCCTGTCGCCTCCCTTTCATATATTAGCTTTTCCTTTATCTACGGTAGGAGGAAAAAAAATATATTTATAAGCGAAACGCTTAGTAAGTACTAATCTATCTCACAAAAACTCGAAGTGCATAAAAAGAATGCAACAATACTAAAACTGGAATGCTAAAAGAAAAGCTGCATGTACTCATGGTATACAGAAATAAAACTGAATACTAAACATGCTCACTAACTGATAAGAAAGTAATGAAACTACTACTGTAGGCTTAGAATTAAAGAACTAAACTTTTATTGATCCTAAGAATAAACTTGTTTCATTTTCTTATATCCTTACACTAGAAATTAATCTTTTAATTTCTCTTTCACTTTCTTCTTCTTGTTCTTCTTACTTTTCTTATACTAGAAATTAATCTTTTAATTTCTCTTTCACTTTCTTCTTCTTGTTCTTCTTTTCTTTTCTTTTCTTCTTTGAGGCCCAGGCCTAGTACCATCTTTGTTTTGCGCGCTCTCTAATAGTGACTTGGGTAGCGAGCCTCCAGTCCTATGAGGATAAAGAACTCGGTGTTACCAGGGCCAAGACCTCGGAATTGGTCACCTGGATTTGTTTAACGACAACCTCGGAAGTCGGGTACTAGCCTCTTACTTTAATTTCCTTGTTATCTCTTTTTAACTAGACTTTAGTCTTTTTCTTTACTCATGCTTCTTATAATCCTTTATTAGAGCCTATTAGATTCCTATAGATATATCTAACAAGTATAGGATTACAACTAACCAAGCATGCTACAAGAAAATAACACAAGGGAAGCCGATCTGAACTCTCTAAGCACGTTATAAAACAAGGCAAAGGAAAGCAAATCTGAACTTACTAATCATGCTATAAAATAGAGCAAAAGAAAGCAACTTTAAGCTTACTAATCATGCTATAAAATAGAGCAAAGAAAGCAACTTTAAGCTTACTAATCATGCTATAAAATAGAGCTAAGAACGCAACTTTAAGCTTACTAATCATGCTATAAAATAGAGCAAAGAAAGCAACTTTAAGCTTACTAATCATGCTATAAAATAGGGCAAAAGAATGCAACTTTGAGCTTTCTAAACATGCTGTAAAATAGGACAAAAGAATGCAACTTTGAGCTTTCTAAACATGCTGTAAAATAGGGCAAAATAAACTAACTCTGAACTGTTATAACAAGGTTATTCTTGCCCTTAAAACAGTAACAAATAATCTATCCAAACTTACTAGTATACTAAGTTGTGCATGCTCATTCAGTGGCAAGGGAAACTAACCGTGCAGGGCTGTTCATGTTCATGGAGGTAGCAAACAAAACCCAGAACTACCTACTATTAACTAAGGGCTGTTTATGCCCATTTGCTCGGCCAAAACAAGAAAATGAACTTGCTGGAATTTATGGCAGCAGGTGGACATACACGGATACTACAATCAAGAGCTAAACTTCCTCTATACAATTAAACTCAGACAACAAATAGCATGCTCAATAGGTAGGCTACAGAAGGTAAGGAATAAAAGGGAAAATCCTAACTCATAGTCCTGTTCAATAGCAAACCCAAGCAAGAACTCACAGCACAACACTTTGCATGGTAAAATTTGGCACAGCAGCTTCTACAAAGAAACTCAAATAAAATTTTCCACACAACAATCCTAATTGATTGAAAAGGAAGACCTAGCATAACAAAATCCGAAACTCTATTGCCTTAACATGGCAAATTCGGTACAGCAACCTTTAACATAGCAAATTAGCTCAGCAACGCAACCCTAACATGCCCTTCTACTCGGCACAGCAAGATCCAGAAGCAAGGAACGAAATCCAAAGTTCGGAGCAACTCCTACCGCAGGTGAGTAGTACTTACAGCGCGTTCTTGAATTCAAACCGTTGGAAAAAGGCTTCTAGGGTTCGGAGAACTTCGTATCTCGGCGGCCTCTTTGTGTTTCCGAGCTCTCCTCGTCGAGGTGGTCACGCACGGATGAAGACTGGCCGGAAAGAGCCTTTCGTTGGCGCTGGAGACAAAGCCCTAACGCGGTTTTGTTTCGCCCGAGTAGAGACGCCGCGCCGTCGCATGAGAAGAGGAGATGAATCGAGAGTTTTAGGTCACGGGAGAAACTTAAGTCCTCTTCTTATAACTAGGGTTTTTATTTATCAACCATAACATATATATTTCTCGCTTCATACTTATTAACAAAACAGTTGCAGCTCGGTTTGTTGGCTGCGTTCGGTTAAGTGGGGTTCGGCCGGAGGTCTTGGGTTCGAGTCTCAACTTTCATATGTTTTATCAAAACTTCTTTCTTTTTGTAAACATACTAAACGACCTCCAAAAATTACGTAAAAATACTCTAAAAATTCCTAAAAATCTCTAGAATATTTTTAAAGTATTTCTAAATGTTTTTGAAGACATTTAGAACTCGAAATAGGGAAAATTAGGTCGTTACAATTTTTCTCATTAGATAGACATGTTTGATGTTTGCTTTATTGCTCTTATTATATATGGTTAGACTAGGATAGATAAGGACTTAGGCTTGATTCACACTTTACTAGTTAGACCTAGGATTATTAGAAAGGAAATTAAATATTCTTTAAAAGGCTTTGTCTAGAAGTGGTTAATGATCCAATACCCAAGAAGGCCTAGTGTCTCACCACAGTTTGGAAGCTAATTATTAAAATAAATATTTAATTTACTAACTGGTAAACCTGAGTCTAACTCAAATGTAAATCAATTTTTAGACATTAATTAAAATTGAAGATAAAATTAACTATCTTACAAAAACCTATAAGGTTCTCTGATTGATAATCTAAAAAAGGGTGAGATTGACTTAGGTAAAAAATTAGTTAAACTTAATCAATTAACTTAATCACTTAATTAATTTAAACTTAATTAATTAATAGACCTAATTCAAAATTAATTAAACTTAATCAATAAATCCAATTCAAACTTAATCAATTAAACTCGATCAGTTAAACTTAATCACTTAATTAATTCAAACTTAATTAATTAATCAATAAACCTAATTCAAAATTAATTAAACTTAATCAATAAATCCAATTCAAACTTAATCAATTAAACTCAATCATTTAAACTTAATCACTTAATTAATTCAAACTTAATTAATTAATCAATAAACCTAATTCAAAATTAATTAAACTTAATCAATAAATCTAATTTAAACTTAATTAATTAATTTAATCACTTAATTAATTCAAACTTAATTAATTAATCAATAAACCTAATTCAAAATTAATTAAACTTAATCAATAAATCTAATTCAAACTTAATCAATTAAACTCAATCAACCATCTCACTATCACCCATAGGTATAACATGATTGACAACCTACACCGGGTGAGATGGAGAATAATGGGTTGAACTCAATGAATCTATCTTACAATCCTCTTAAATTGGATTCAAATCAAATACTTTATGTGTAAGAGCATAACGATCTGAACTAACAGATATTGGATAATGGATACTCCAGACACATGACTGGAGACTGAGTTAAGTTCACCAAGCTAAAATTCAAAAATCTAGGGTCAGTTGCATTCGACAATGATCGAACACTTAAGGTAATCGAAACAGGTAATATCAAACTAAATTCTAATTTTTTTATTGGAAAGGTTCTATTTGTTGATAAATTAAATTTTAACTTACTTAGCATAAGTCAACTGTGTGACTCTGGGTACTTAGTAACATTTTCAAACTCCAAGTATTTAATTAAAAATGTCAAAAATCCTAAAATTACACTTAAGTGAATAAGGAAAAAGAACATCTACATAATTAACCTATCAACCTCCTCACTCAAGTGTCTTTTGACACAACAAGATGAGAATAAATTGTGGCACAGAGGAATGGGTCACACTCATATCAGACTCATTTCAAAAATGAGTCAAAATGGTTTAGTTAGAGGTCTACCCAAATTAAAAAATTTAGAAAATATAATCTGTAATGCTTGTCAACAAGGAAAATAAACTATGTCAATCCACAAGTTAACCAACCTAAATCGAACTAACTCAATACTTGAGTTGCTACACTTAGACTTATTTGATTCACATGGAGTCAAGTCACTAAGCAGAAACTAATGCTGCTTGGTCATAATTGATGATTACTCAAGATTTACTTGGGTAAAAATTTTAAAAACCAAAGATGAAACCCTTGAGATTTTTAAGACTTTTTGCAAATTAATCGAAAATGAAAAAGACACCAAAATCAAAAGAATTAGAAGTGACTGTAGAGGGAAATTAGACAGTCATAGGTTTACCAAATTTTGTCAAACAAATGGCTACAATCATGAATTTTCATGTTCTAGAACCCCCCAACAAAATAGTCTAGTAGAATGAAAAAATAGAACACTACAAGAGGCTGCTAGAACCATGTTAAACGAATATAACCTAAGTAATCAATTATGGACCGAAGCAATAAATATAGCATGCTACATTCAAGATAGAATATTAGTTAATAAATATCAAAATAAAACACCATATGAAATATATTATAATAAAATTCCTAACTTAAATTATTTAAAGGTATTTGGGTGTAAAGTCCACATACTAAACACTAAGGACTACTTAGGAAAATTTACATTAAAATTAACAACAGGAATTGTTTTAAGGTACTCCACAACTAGTACGGCTTATAGTGTATATAACAAAAATACCCTAAAAGTTAAAGAAACAACCAATGTAATATTTGATAAAGAAAATAATTTACCTAACTCAATCAATGAAAATATTAATCAAAATACAAGAAACTTAGAAGATGATGAAGATATTCAAATTAAAATTAAACCTAGTGAATTAGAGGAACTAATTGTTGACCCTAACATAAGACCTTCTAGAATCAGGTCTAATCATACAACTGACCAAATTTTGGGTGATCCAACCCTAGGGGTTCGAACTTGATCATCATATAGAAACCTAAGTCAAATAGCTCTAATTTCCAAAATTGGACCTAAGATTATAAAAAGAAGCCCTACCTGACCCAGACTGGATAATTGAAATGCAAGAGGAACTAGCTCAATTTGAAAGAAATCAAGTCTAGGAACTTATACCTAAACCCATAAAAAAATCTATAATTGACACTAAGTGGGTATTCGGAAATAAATTAGATGATAAAGATAAAATAGTATGAAACAAGGTTAGATTAGTAGCAAAGGGGTTAACCAAGTAAAAGGGTTAGATTATAATGAAACCTATGCACCTATGGCTAAACTTGAATCCATCAGGATGCTGCTAGCCTATGCAACACATAAAGGATTCAAGTTATACCAAATGAATGTAAAATCTACATTGTTAAATAGGTTCATCAAAGAAGAAGTTTATGTAAATCAACCCCCCATGATTTGAGGATTTAGACCACCCAAACCATGTATATCTTTAGGTTAAAGAAAGTCTTATATGGACTAAAACAAGCACCTAGGGCCTGATATGAACGACTACCAATTTATCTAATATCCAAGGGGTTTAACCAAGGACAAATAGATCAAACTTTATTTGTTAAAACCTTATAAAAAAGACATCTTTATAGCTCAAATTATATAGATGACATAATTTTTGGCTCAACCAATACTAAAATTTTAAAAGAGTTTACTAAGTTAATGGAAAGTGAATTTGAAATAAGCATAGTAGAAGAGCTTAACTTTTTCTTAGGCTTACAAATAAAACAAACAAAATAAGGAATATATATTTTTCAAGCAAAGTATGCTAAGGAATTAATTAAAAAATTTAGAATGGAAAATTCTAAAAATATAAATACCCCAATGACAACTAATGTTAAAATTGACTCTGACTTAGCAGGAAAACCAGTAAACTTGAAATATTATAGAAGTGAAATAAGGAGTCTACTATACTTAACTGCAAGTTGACTTAATATTCTATTTGCAGTAGATATGTGTGCTAGGTACCAATCTTGTGCAAAAGAATCATATTTAACTAATGTAAAAAAGAATACTTAGATACATTAAGGGAACCCTAAGTGTAGGACTTTAGTACCCTAAGACTAGCACATTTGACTTAGTTGGGTGCTCTGACTCAGATTATGCTGGGTGCAAACTAGATAGAAAAAGTATAAGTGGAAGCTGCCAACTTCTAGGTCAGTGCCTATTAAGCTAGTCAAGCAGAAAGTAACACTTTGTTACCCTATCCACTACTGAAGTAGAGTACATAGCAATGGGAGAATGTGTATTTCAATTACTATGGATGATGTACACTTTAAAGGATTATCAATTAGAATATAAAAATATAAAAATTTTAATTGATAACATAAGCTCCATCAACTTAACTAAAAATCCAATCCACCACTCAAGGACTAAACATAGAGAAGTAAAACATCACTTTGTAAGGGATCATGTCGCTAAGGGTGACATTGTATTTGACTATGTTGAGTCTAAGTTAAACCTAGCTAATATTTTCAAAAAATACTTACCTGAACTTTAGTTCAGTGCACTTAGAAGATAATTAGGTATGTGCTTAGTAGAATAGATTCTAATACTTTCAAAATTATTCATTTATAATACTACTTTTTCAAAAGTTATGTTTTTTTTAAAATCAGTTTGGTTTAAAAATTCTAGGAAAAATATGTTTAAAATTCTAATTTTACTAGTATTTTCAAAAGATTGGGCTTAGCCTAGGTATCTACCACTAGAAAGCATGTACCCATAGGTTCCAGTCAGAGCATCTCACAAGCATACTAGGAATACCTTGCTTGTGTATGAAAAATGCTTAGAATGGAGTGAAATAGATAGGGTACTGCCTGGACTTCAGAACGCTTATGTCTGTGCATCAACATAAGTTTAGGCAATAAGTACCAAGTTAAAGTGACCAAGTTAAGTTATCCACTTTAATCATTTGCTTAACTTGACTAACTAAGTGAAAGCTCTATCTTATGGTAAACAACTAGTAGCTACAGGTTAGACACTTGTTTAAGGAAAGTAGATAACTATTTTGAAGATTTTACTTTAAACTCTCATGCTTGGACTCTGAGACCCTAAAAATTAAAGTATTTAGTTATTTTTTTGCATTATTCAAAGGGGGAGTGAAAGGAATTAAAGATCTCAGTCATTTTTTAAAAAAAAAAATTAAATATCTCCTTAATTTAAAGTTAAAAAAAAGGTTATTTTTTAAAGTACTTTTTAAAATGGAAGTTAAGTGTTTAATGTTTAACTATCTTTGAAAAGAAACTTTAAATATTTTTCAATTAGTTTTGAAATAATATTTAAATTTTTTTGTAATGTTTAGTTAAATTCTTAAAGAATTTTTTCTAAGGTTAAATATTTAGTTAATTTTTTTAAAAAAATAAAATCTTTAGTTAAATTTTTAAAAAGAATTTGTTTTTGCTAAGTACACAGTCAAATTTTTCTAAAGCTAAGTATTTAGTTTAAGACATTTTTCAAAAGCTAAGTATTTAAATTTTCTTAAGAAATCTTTCAAAAACTAAGTATTTAATTTTTTTTTTTAAGAGAATTTTTCAAAAGCTAACGTATTTAGTTAAAGGTTTTTAACTAAAGGCTTTTACAAATTCTTTCTAAAAGATAATTAAACTGCTTAAGCCTTAAAGATTTTAAAAGTTTTCTTTGCTAAAAACTTAACTAAATGTTTTAAATTCATTTCACTAAATTTCGTTAATTAAGGGGGAGCTTATTTCCATAAAAGAGATTAAATTTTTTTAACTATCTTTACAATTAAATTTTTTCTCTCTCACTTACTATCTTTTTGATGTATGTCAAAGGGGGAGAGAAAGGTTAAAGTTAAGTTAAACATATAACTTTTGATTAAGGGGGAGCATAAGGGAGATTTTATGCATAAGTTCTTTTCATGCTTAAAGTTCCTTTTATTATTTTTACTTAACTTTGAACTAGGTTGCTATAATTAAAAAGGGGGAGATTGTTGGTGCACGGAGCACCAGATGATCGAACCTAAGTTTTGATTATGGCAAAGGGTACAAAGTTAAGATGTTTTGTTATCTAACAAGTCTGAATGAACTTGCAAGAAAGTCCTAAGTGTTCTTAGGTAAAAGTCCTAGTGGATTCTAGGAAGGTGGAAAACCCTAGGGAGAGGTAACCCTTGGTAAAGAAAAGTCCTAACTACGGTTAGGCAAGGCGAAGACTTGGTGGGTCGAGCACTTTGGGCGAAATCCTAGAGTTAGGGACTCTAGGTGATCCTGGTGGTCGCGGGCTAGGTGGAAGTCTAAGCAGATGTTCAGTATGAAGACTTGAAGTCTGAGACGCTGAGCAAAAGTCTAAATGGTCTAGAGGACCGATCTGACAAAACGTAAACTCTCCTGAGAGGAGTAGGTGAAAATATCTGAAATTGCTTAGTGTGCTTGTGCTTACTCTTGCTTCACATCATGATAGTTTAGTAGGTTATATGTATGATAAGAATTTGTATGTTTAGCTTTAGGTTTATGATTATATCATGTTTAAGTTGCTATGTATGCTCATGCTATATTGATGCACCCGTCTATGCTTAAGCTTATGACATGAATTTGCATGCTTGTGTTAAGATTTACGATTATGTCCATGTCTAAGTAGTGATCAAGTTTATGTTAAGTGCATGATTATGCTTATGACCATGTTTATACAATTATGTGGTTAAATGTGGTCGGTGTTCTCAACCTGGGAGCCCACCAAAATTCTATGTGGTTGAGTGTGACCTGTGTGTTGATACAGTCTGACCTGGCTGTTGTTTTGATGTTGATACTGATTTAAGTTTGTATCAGATATTAATTAAACTCAGACTGATTAATGATCAAGGTTGATCATGTGGAGAGGACAAGTCCAAGTACGGATACTTGGCACGCGAAGTCGGAGAGGGCTCGGTAGCTCGTTCTCCGGACTAGGTCAGAGAGGGCTCTGTAGCTCGTTCTCTGGACCGGAAAAAGTCAGAGAGGGCTCGGCAGCTCGTTCTCTGGACCGGATGAAGTCAGAGAGGGCTCGGCAGCTCATTCTCCAGACTAGGTCAGAGAGGGCTCGGTAGCTCGTTCTCTGGACCGGACGAAGTCGGAGAGGGCTCGGTAGCTCGTTCTCTGGACCGGACGTGGAAGTCGGAGAGGGCTCGGTAGCTTGTTCTCCAAACTAGGTCAGAGAGGGCTCGGTAGCTCGTTCTCTGGACCAGGAAGACGTTAGGGTTTAGGGCTGGGAAGCTCTAAAACCAACAAAGGCATTGGATCGGTCTGTTGACCGATCCAGTGATACTTTGGCTGTCTGGATCGGTCTGTCGACCGATCTAGTGATACCTTGGTTATCTGATCGGTCTGTGGACCGATCAGTAACCACACAGAAGCTTTCTGTGGGTTATCTGATCGGTCTGTGGACCGATCAGTAAGAAGCGATGAAGATTTAGAACAATAGGGGGATCGGTCTGTGGACCGATCCACCTATAGGCTGATCGGTCCACAGACCGATCAGCATCATCCCAGACCGATCAAGATGTGTCCTGATCGGTCTAGAGGGCTATAGATCGGTCTGTTGACCGATCCACAACGATGTCATTTGTCTTCTGTTGTTTCTCTGCGATTTCTGATTCATCTGATCTAACCATCTGCTGTAAGCTTTTTGAGTTACAGATTGCAGGTGTAGTGCCAATGCTTGGATTCAAATTAAGCTCCATTAGAAGAATAAGACCAAGTGATCTTTCTGCTGTGTTTCACTGCAAATTGTGCAATTGGAGCGTCAACGTTCACTGGCTGCGATCAGGTGGCAATAGCTTGACTCTTGCTTATTGGTTCGAGCTCAGAGACACCAGTGAAGACCATGGATGGTATTGGTGTGAGTTCAGAGAACCAGATGAGGAGAAAGAGTGATTGGCGACGCCTGAGTTGGTCGCAGTGATTCGATATAGGTGACAGTGATTCGGCTCTGGCTGAAGACAATGAGAAAGCAGAGGAATAAGAAGAAGGAAGAAGAGAGGTTTGGAGGAAGGATTTTGAAAAACTCTCTGTCGATCAAGCAAGAGTGTTGTGTGTTTGAGCTCTTGGCTGAGGAACTTCTTCTGTCTTTGCGCTTTGCTTTTATCGTGGCTGTAAGTTTATTGTTCATTCCTTTTAGCCACTAAACTCTGTAAGTCTTGTGCTTCATTTCAAATCTTGTCTGAGACTTTGTGGAGAGGTTACTCCACCGAGAAGGAGAAATACTTAGCCGAAATTTATCCGGGGTGTGATCTACCGAAAGATCAAGGGATCGTCCACCTTACGGACACGCCGAGGAGTAGGGGCAAGTTATCCCCGAACCTCGTACATCCTTGTTGTGTTAGTGGTGGGTTGTTTCTTTTCCTTGCATCAGTTTTCCTTTTGCTTATTTCCGCTGTGCTAACAAATTTTTATGAGGAATTAATTGAGTTTTTAGTGGAGGCTATTCACACCCCCCCTCTCTAGCCATCCGAAGGTCCTAACAAGTGGTATCAGAGCAAGGCGCTCTTCATCCGGATTAACACCCTAAAGAGCAAGAAGATGGCTATGAAGGAAGGTTTTAGCACCAATCGTCCACCCTACTTCGACGGAGCGGACTTCTAATATTGGAAGAGCCGTATGGAGTATTATCTCAAGACCGACATCTCCATGTGGTTCTCGGTCAAGGAAGGGTTCACACCTCCGAAGGACGAAGAAGGTAAGGAACTAGAGTCGTCAAGGTGGTCCGCCGAGCAAACTCGCAAAGGACAAGCCGATGCCAAGGCGGTGGTCACTCTACAATGTGGGATAGCCAAAGATCAACTTGTCAAGGTAGGTCCATTTGTGAGCGCAAAGGATTTGTGGAACAAGCTCATCGAGCTCCAAGAAGGAACCCGAGACTCTCGGATCGCCAAGAGAGACTTGTTCCTAAACCAACTACAAAATCTCACCATGAAGGAGAACGAAACGGTAAGTGAACTACACAGAAGGTTCAAAGAGATCATCAATGGTCTTCATTCCGTAGATGAACGCATAGAGAATCGCGATCTTGTAAGGTACGCTCTCAAAGCTTTTCCGAGGAATGCCTTGTGGTCATCTATGGTAGATGCCTACAAGGTCTCCAAGGACCTTTCAATTGTTAAATTAGATGAATTCTTTTGTGAAATGGAACTTCATGAACTTGCTAACAAGGGTCAAAAAGAGAAAGGTATTGCCTTAGTTGTAGGAGAAAAGAGCAAGGATGGAAGAAGGAAGAAAGAAAAGAAGAAGGAGAAAGAGATTCCTACATCCTCATCCTCTTCCGAGTCCGATGATGAAGGTGGATCATCATCAAGCGAGATGGCCAACTTCGTAAGGAGAATCATGAGAAGGAGCCGGAGATACAAAGGGAAAGGTAAGTCTATTGATCAAAATGTTGATAAGACTAATGTTACGTGTTATGAGTGTAGCAAGAAAGGACACTATCGGAGCGAGTGTCCAAAACTCAAGAAGAAGGAGGAAAGGGCCAAGAAGAAGAAAGCTCTCAAAGCTACTTGGGATGAATCCTCCTCAAGCTCATCGGAGGAAGAGAAGGAGAAAAGCACTCATCAATTAGCGCTCATGGCAAGGGAGGAATTGGATTCCGGAAGTGATACATCAGCCGCGGCTTCATCATCTTCGGATGATGAAGAGGTAACTTCTCCTCACTTAGAAAAATGCTATAAAACTATTACACATTTATCTACTTTGCTTAAGAAATCAAAAACTGAAATCAAATCATCAAAAGATGAAGTAGAACACTTGAAGACTCTTAGGGAAGATGAGGTTGATGACCTACATCAAGAGCTTCTTGAGGATGAAAACAAATCCTTAAAGAGTGAAGTTGAGAAACTCAAGAAAATGCTTGAGAAATTCTCAACTAGCTCTAAGACCTTAGATATGATTCTAAATGCCCAAAGGGCGGTCTACAACAAGGCTGGGTTAGGATATCAACCTAAGGAGTCTAGTTTCATTTCCCTAGTGTCTAGAACCCAATTTCATAGATCACATGCTTCTAGGGTTCATGAGACTAGGAAGGGTGTGACCAAGGCATGGGTTCCTAGGTCTTTCATTGTAGATGCATTAGGTCCCAAGATTTGGGTACCTAAAACATCTATCTTTCGTGTCTTGTAGGCATTTGTCAAGGGGGAGCATCTATCAACTTGGTTTGTTGATAGTGGATGCTCCAAGCACATGACCGGGGACAAGTCACTCTTTACTACCCTTCAAAACAAAAATAGAGGTAATGTGTCCTTTGGTAATAATGGTAGCCTTAAGGTTATAGGAGTTGGAGATATTCATATATCCGAATGTCTCCAAATCAAAAATGTCCTTTTAGTCAAGGGGATGACCTTTAATCTCCTAAGTGTCAGCCAATTGTGTGATACGGGTTACACAATTGAGTTTCATTCAAGTCAATGTCTGGTCAAACACATTGACACATTTGACACGGTACTAGTAGGCACAAGGGTAGATAACATTTATCAAGTATCTTTTAAAAGTGCTACTAATGCCTCTGCTAAGTGTTTCATGTCAAAAGAAGAAGAATCATGGCTGTGGCATAGGAGGTTGACCCACGTAAACATGAAGAATATTCGAAAGCTGGCCAACAAAGGATTAGTGCGAGACTTACCAAGCATCAAGTACCAAAAGACAAAATTATGTGATGCATGTCAAAAGGGTAAGCAAACAAAAGCGTCTCATAAAGGTAAAAGCGCTGTAAGTACATCTACTGCTTTAGATTTATTGCATATGGATTTGTTTGATTACAGTAATGTTATTTCATTGAATGGAAGTAGATACTGCTTAGTGATCATTGATGATTTTACTAGATATACATGGACTTTCTTTTTGAAAAATAAGGATCAAACCATAGATGTTTTTGTTTCTTTTTGTAGAAGAACTGAAAATGAAAAATCAACAACAATTAAAACAATTAGAAGTGATCATCGTGGAGAATTTCAAAACCATAGATTTTTAGAATTTTGTCAAGAAAAAGGATATAGGCATGAGTTCTCTACTCCAAGAACCCCACAATAAAATGGGGTTGTGGAGAGAAAGAAATGAGTCTTGCAAGAGGCTGCACGAAGCATGCTCAATGAGTACTCACTACCGAGCTACTTATGGGCTGAAGCTGTAAATACAGCTTGCTATGTGCAAAACCGAGTCTTGATACATAGGTTTTTAGGAAAGACTCCCCATGAACTTTGGTTTGGAAAACCCCCTACAATTAAACATCTTAGGGTGTTTGGTTGTAAGGTGTTTATCTTGAACACCAAGGATCATCTTGGAAAGTTCACGGCTAAGGCTGACGAAGGGATACTAGTCGGGTACTCTCTCATTAGCAAAGCCTATCGAGTCTACAACAATAGGACTAAATTGATTGAAGAGTCCTCGGATGTAGCATTTGAAGAAATTCCTAAATCAAATGATCAATCAAGGGATGTAGGAGAAATTCAATTTGAACTTAGAAATCTAAGTTTAAATGATCAAAACATAGAAAGAGTCGAAATTGACTCCGATGATGATGAGTAAAGGCAAGAGAGGGCTCAGTCTTATCCTTTGCCTGATACTGAGCCCTTGCCTGTGTCTAGCGAGACCACTCATGAGGCACCGCCAACACCAAGGCAATCTAGGATAGCCTCTAGTCATCCCCAAGACCAGATTGTGGGAGACATTCAACAAGGGGTTAGGACTAGGTCATTCTTTAGAAATGAGTCTAATGAGGTCGCCTTGATCTCAGAAATCAAACCAAAATTAGTTGATGAGGCATTGCACGATCCTGATTGGATCATAGCTATGCAAGATGAGTTAAGTCAATTTGAAAGGAGCCAAGTGTGGGACTTAGTTCCTAAACCTAAGAAGACCACCATTATTGGAACCAAATGGGTCTTCAAAAATAAGTTAAACCAAAAGGGAGAAGTCGTAAGAAACAAGGCAAGACTTGTAGCCAAGGGCTATAGTCAAGTCGAAGGCCTCGATTATGATGAGACTTATGCTCCCGTGGCTCGATTAGAGTCCATTCGTTTAATGCTAGCTTTTGCTGCACATAGAGGCTTCAGGCTCTATCAAATGGACGTTAAATCGGCCTTCTTAAATGGTTTCATTAAAGAAGAGGTCTATGTTGAACAACCACCGGGGTTTGTGAATACCGAAGCTCCAAACCACGTGTACAAGCTCAAGAAAGCTCTTTATGGGCTTAAACAAGCACCTCGAGCATGGTATGAAAGGTTGTCAACTTACTTACTAGAAAAGGGTTTTGTAAGAGGTCAAATAGACCCAACACTATTTCTGCGTAGAGATAGTGAAAACATATTTGTAGCCCAGGTGTATGTCGATGACATAATTTGTGGCTCAAATAATAAGGACTATTTGAATGAATTTATCACTCACATGGAAAGTGAGTTTGAGATGAATCTGGTGGGAGAATTGACATTCTTCCTTGGACTTGAAATCAAACAAACTCGAGATGGCATTTATGTCCATCAAACAAAATACACTCAAGAGATGCTCAAGAAATTCAAAATGAGTGACTCTAAGGAAGTATCCACTCCAATGGCGACAAACACTCACCTTGACAATGATGAGAGTGGAAAACCAGTTGATCTAACACAATATAGAAGCATGATCGGTAGTCTTCTATATCTCACAGCTAGTCGACCGGACATACTTTTTGCTGTGGGCATGTGCGCTAGATATCAAGTCTGTGCCAAGGAATCTCATTTAATTACAGTTAAGAGAATTCTGAGATACCTTAAGGGCACAATTAGAGTAGGTCTCTGGTACCCTCCTACTGAGTCTTTTGATTTGATAGGTTATACCGACTCCGATTATGCTCGGTGCAAATTGGATCGGAAAAGCACTAGTAGGGGTTGCCAATTTTTAGGTTCATCATTGGTTAGTTGGTCAAGTCGGAAGCAACATTGCGTTGCTCTCTCCACAACCGAGGCTGAATACATTGCCATGGGAGAGAGTGTATCACAATTGTTGTGGATGATCCACACCCTAGAAGATTATGGGCTTTCATATAAGGGAGTGCAAGTGTTGTGTGATAACATCAGCACAATAAACCTAACAAAAAATCCAGTCCATCATTCAAGGACCAAACATATTGAAGTGCGTCATCACTTCATTAGAGATCACGTAGCTAGGGGAGACATTGCACTCACATATGTTGAGTCAAAGTCAAACCTAACCGATATTTTCACCAAACCTCTTCCGGAAAATGAATTTAGTCATTTGAGGAGAGAATTGGGAATGTGTTTGGCTCAATAGGTCATTAGGACCACGTCATGATCAATAAGGACAATTAAAATGATAAGAAAAAAAAGGAAATTAATTTGGGCAACTTGGGAACATCTCACACAAACTATAAGGTTTAACAAATTATTTTTATTTGCTAGAAATGGGGTGAGATGCTAGGATCAGCCGAATTATTCAAAATGTATCATGCATCCCTTGAATAATTAGGTTGAAGAGACATAAATTGAGTATGGGGAAGACCATTACATAATTCATGTGTATTTGGTTCCTAGATCTTACTCATATATTCCAACCAAGGAAACTTGGTTGGACCTTTACCTAGAAATTATGTAACTTTGGTTGATGGACTGTTTGATACCTTTGATTGATACTTTTCATGATTTTGATTGAAACTAGGACAAGTCCTTGAAATAATGATAGCAATTTGGTTATATTTTGACAAACTTGAAACTGAACATAACAAGGTCGAAAATTTCAGTTTTCAAACCTTGAGTTGTCTACTTTTCTAAATGTCTGAAACTTTCAGGCTATAAACAATTTCATACCATAATCTTTAGGAAATAGTTATGCTTGTAGATTCTTCGGGTTCTAGGTACTGAATTTGGAAGTTTTACTGGAGAAACTTCTATGAATTATCGAACACCTCTACGAATTTCAGTTACTGAAATTACTGGAGAAACTTCAGTATCAGATACTGATCGGTCTACAGCCCGATCAGGAGAAGGTGGATCGGTCTGTCAACCGATCCAAAAATCTCTCCAGACCCTTCTGTTTGTAATCTGATCGGTCCAGAGACCGATCGGGTTCGTTTTGTACTCCAGGAAGCCTACTGATCGGTGTACAGACCGATCAGGAGTACCCTGATCGGTCCGGGGACCGATCAGGTCAGTCTGGTACGCAGAGAGGGCTACTGATCATTTTCTGATCGGTCTACAGACCGATCAGGATGTTCCCTGATCGGTCCAGAGACCGATCAGGAGGTTCCCTGATCGGACTGGTGACCGATCAGGAAGCTTCTGATATCTCCTGATCGGACAGCCGTCCGATCATTTCAACACCTGGACCCTAGCCGATCTCTCTTAAATCTTCCCGATCCTTTCTCTTCTCCTTTCACGCTGAAGCCCTAGCCGACATTTTCCTACACCTCAACTCTTCTCTTCTCTTTGCACGCCGAAGCCCTAGCCAAAGCCCTAGCCAAAAGATACTTCAATGGCACTAAGGTAACTCCATACTTCCCTAGAACTACTCACCTTGACATTTCAGTTTCATTTCTCACCGTATTTGTGCATTTTGTTTTGGCTTTCTGTTGTTGGTGGCTCCGGTGCTCACTTATTTGCCCCATTGTATCACATTGTTACACCTTAGGAAGAAACAAGTGGGTGGAGGAACCTCTAAGTCGCCTGAGAAGTCTAAGTCTAAGGCTCCCTCCCGACCTCAACCATCTATCTCCGGGAGATTCCCAAACCACCATTATGAACAAGCCTTTAAATAACGGACCTTCAAATTGCTCCCTTGTAGGTCTGTGGATCGAAAATTCATGGACGAATTTTGTCCATCTATATCAGAAATCATTGCCTATTACAAACTTGATTCACTTGTCTATTTAGAGCGAGATATCAATTATGACTTAGTATCTGAGTTTTATAACAATCTTCATCAAACTAATGATGTAAGTTATAAAACAAAAGTTGCTAAGTAGACTCTTGATTTCAGTTTCTCAGCCTTCTTTGATTATCTTGCTTGCCGTAGGTGTTCAGGAAATGTCTTTTCCATATATCCTGACTTACCAGACCCCTTACCTTCTCCCTTTGATATCTCATCGGACTCCATTTATGAGTATTTCTTCGGACATCCTAGACCGGGTGGACTAGATGAGTTAGATGTTGATTTTCCTACCTTTGCAGCCCTACGACTATCTGCCCCAGATTACATTCTCTTTAAGATTGTCACGAACTGCCTTCTGCCAATCACATCTAAACCCCTGTCTGAGATCTGACCTTATCATTGTCTGATGCTTTATGGATTGCGTCGGCGTCTCGACTTTGACATCATGTCTAGCATCTATTCTTCGATCATCTCCTATAGTGAGCCAAACAGCTTCACTGTTTATATGCCTTATGGGCATATAATTACAGATTGGCTCGAGACCCTTCAGATTGATGTCTCCAAGGGTAGAATAGTCAAGATGGTCAGGCAGGACTGCAGACTTGGGAAACGGGCATTTTCCAAGTCTGTCATCATAGGACAGAATGGGGAGGTTCGGTGGAAGGATGGGAGAGCACTAGGTGAGTTACCGCGGGCACCTCCACGACAGGTTGCGGCTGCTCCTGTTGCTGCTCCTCCTACTGCTGCTGCTGACGATGGAGAGGCAGATCCTGATCTCCGCTGGCAGATCACCGAGCTGGAGAGCCGCATTGATCAGCACGATGAGCTGCTGGTTGCTGAGCTCCACGGGCTGCGCGTTCGGATTGACCAGCGCTACGATGATTTACGCAGTCAGCAGTTGGCGACACATCAGGCGATTATGGGATGGATGGTCAGATACCCACCTCCGCAGTATTTCCCGGGCTATCCATCCTCGAGCAACGGCATGCCACCTTAGGGACCCACTCCTCCAGCTGATGATGCTGATGCTCCTCATGATGAGGAGGTTGATTGATACACATTGTTCTATGCTATTATTCTGATTATCTATGTTTTGGATGTTGTTTGTTGGATACTTATGTCTGACCTGGATACTTGCTGATTTCATATATTTATGCTGCTCATTTTCTTATTTTTCTTTATGTTTCACTTCCTATTGGCTATTAATATGCTGTTCATATGCCATGTCTCGTATGTCTCTTATTTCTTTATCACTGTCTTATAATATACTTAGAGGGCATTCTAGGTGGATTAAGAAAAAGAAAGTATGGGTTAAGGGGGAGTCCTTTAACGTTTTCTTACATAATTCGCACCTTTTCGGTGTTTGACAATGGGGGAGAAGATAACTAAGTTTAGAGATAAATGAAAGTTTGGTTTTAGGGGGAGGATCTTGATTCCCCTATCCTTACATGATGTTGTATCTGTCTTAGGGGGAGGATCTTGATTCCCCTAAAATTAGTGAAATATGAACATTTCTGATCTAAACTTAAATCGTGTTGTCAAACAACAAAAAGGGGGAGATTGTTGATACAGTCTGACCTGGCTGTTGTTTTGATGTTGACACTGATTTAAGTTTGTATCAGATATTAATTAAACTCAGACTGATTAATGATCAAGGTTGCTCATGTGGAGAGGACAAGTCCAAGTACGGATACTTGGCACGCGAAGTCGGAGAGGGCTCGGTAGCTCGTTCTCCGGACTAGGTCAGAGAGGGCTCGGTAGCTCGTTCTCTGGACTGGACAAAGTCGGAGACGGCTCTGCAGCTCATTCTCTGGACCGGACGAAGTCGGAGAGAGCTCGGCAGCTCGTTCTCCGGACTAGGTCAGAGAGGGCTCGGTAGCTCGTTCTCTGGACCGGACGAAGTCGGAGAGGGCTCGGCAGCTCATTTTTTGGACTAGGTTAGAGAGGGCTCGGTAGCTCGTTCTCTGGACCGGACGTGGAAGTCAGAGAGGGCTCGGTAGCTTGTTCTCCAGACTAGGTCAGAGAGGGCTCGGTAGCTCGTTCTCTAGACCAGGAAGACGTTAGGATTTAGGGCTGGGAAGCTCTTAAACCAACAGAGGCATTGGATCGGTCTGTTGACCGATCCAGTGATACTTTGGCTGTCTGGATCGGTCTGTCGACCGATCCAGTGATACCTTGGTTATCTGATCGGTCTGTGGACCAATCAATAACCACACAGAAGCTTTATGTGGGTTATCTGATTGGTCTGTGGACCGATCAGTAACCACACAGAAGCTTTCTGTGGGTTATCTGATCGGTCTGGTGACCGATCAGTAAGAAGCGATGAAGATTTAGAATAATAGGGGGATCGGTCTGTGGACCGATCCACCTATAGGCTGATCGGTCCACAGACCGATCAGCATCATCCCAAACCGATCAGGATGTGTCCTGATCGGTCCAGAGGGCTATGGATCGGTTGGTTGACCGATCCACAACAATGTCGTTTGTCTTCTGCTGTTTCTCTGCGATTTCTGATTCATCTGATCTAACCATCTGCTGTAAGCTTTTTGAGTTACAGATTGCAGGTGTCGTGCCAATGCTTGAATTCAAATTAAGTTCCATCAGAAGAATAAGACCAAGTGCTCTTTCTGCTGTGTTTCGCTGTAAATTGTCCAATTGGAGCGTCAACGTTCACTGGCTGCGATCAGGTGGCAACAGCTTGACTCTTGCTTATTGGTTCGAGCTTAGAGACACCAGTGAAGACCATGGATGGTATTGGTGTGAGTTCAGAGAACCAGATGAGGAGAAAGAGTGATTGGCGACGCCTGAGTTGGTCGCAGTGATTCGATATAGGTGACAATGATTCGGCTCTGGCTGAAGACAGTGAGAAAGCAGAGGAATAAGAAGAAGGAAGAAGAGAGGTTTGGAGGAAGGATTTTGAAAAACTCTCTGTCGATCAAGCAAGAGTGTTGTGTGTTTGAGCTCTTAGCTGAGGAACTTCTTCTGTCTTTGCGCTTTGCTTTCATCGTGGCTGTAAGTTTATTGTTCATTCCTTTTAGCCACTAAACTCTGTAAGTCTTGTGCTTCATTTCAAATCTTGTCTGAGACTTTGTGGAGAGGTTACTCCACCGAGAAGGAGAAATACTTAGCCGAAATTTGTCCGGGGTGTGATCTACCGAAAGATCAAGGGATCGTCCACCTTACGGACACGCCGAGGAGTAGGGGCAAGTTATCCCCGAACCTCGTACATCCTTGTTGTATTAGTGGTGGGTTGTTTCTTTTCCTTGCATCAATTTTCCTTTTGCTTATTTTCGCTGTGCTAACAAATTTTTGTGAGGAATTAATTGAGTTTTTAGTGGAGGCTATTCACACCCCCCCCTCTCTAACCATCCGAAGGTCCTAACACTGTGTCCTTAGCCTGGGAGCTCACCAAAACTCTATATGGTTGAGTGTGACCAGTGTCTTTAGCCCGAGAGCTTGTCGAAATTCTATGTGGTTGAGTGTGACCGGTGTCCTTAGCCCAAGAGCTCATCAAAACTATATGGTTGAGTGTGACCGATGACCTTAGTCTGGGAGCTCTCCAAACCTTAGATAGTTGAGTGTGATCAGTGACCTTAGCCCAGGAGCTCACTAACCCTATGTGGTTATGTTGATTTTCATGCTTAGCTTATTCACACTCTAATGCTTACGTTTATGTTCACCCTTAGTATGTATGGTTATGTCATGTAAGTATACTTATACTTATGCCTATGCTTATGTATATGCTTATGATTATATCTATTCATACTTAGGTTATTCACATGCTTATGTTTATGTTTAAATTCATCCTTAGTATGTATATTTATGCTATGTAAGTGTGCTTATGCCTATGCTTATATACATGCTCATAATTATATCTATTTCATGCTTAGTTTATTCACATGCTTATTCTTATAGTATGCTCATATGCCTATGTTGACGCTTATGCTCATGTCTATAATATGCTAGTGAGTAAGTCCTAAGTTACATAGCCTAGGTATCCCTTGATACACTAGATTATATGCACTAACTATTGCTTAACACGGTTCTAAAATTCTTAATCTCTCGATTCACAGATTATAACCTTTTTTTTTAGGAAATGAGACAAATAAGGCAGGAGGAAATAACTAGTGAGCCAGCTCGAGACAACGACAATACAACCCGAAGAACTTCCAGTTTAGTTTTCACATAGCTAAATGTTTTCTTTCGTAGAATAAGTTCTAGGACCATATGACCAGTGTCAAATGTTACTAGTAGTTATTTGTTTTATGTAATTCAGATAAATTGAGAATACGTATAGGTGTAAATGCAATTATGATTTGGATGTCTGCATGTTTGTTCACATACATGAATAATAATTAAAAAGAAAAAGAAAAAAAGGAGACTAGGGACGTTTCAAAAGACATATCCAAAGTAGTAGTATCTGGATGGAAAGCTATGCTGATTCAGAAGGATTAGTCGACCAATCAGGGAGGATCGATCGATCGATCAATGTCAAGTGAAACAGTGATCCCGAAATCAGTGGATCAAATCAGGTTCAACAAGACTATAAAAAGAGGGTTGACCAGTAGCTTTAACACATCAATTCTAGTGATCTCTCTCTTGGCACTATTCTAAAGACAAGTCTATGAAGCTGTAACACTGCTCCGACAACCGAAAGCTTGCAACTCCAACTCTCTAAGCCATCGGTATAATTTTCACTTATAGCACTTAATCTATAATTTCATTGTACTTGTACTTGTCATTGTAATTCTCCTCATTGATAATGAATTCCCTAAAGTAAACACTCCATGAGTGTAGGCCTTGGAGTATGAGTCGTCATAGGCTCTGAACCAAGTAAAACCAACAGTGTTATTATTATTCTTTCATTTCCACTGAGTTTATTCTTTGGTTTCTAAAAACGTGAAAAAGTCTCTAGTGCTATTCACCTCCCCCCCCCCCCGCGCCCTATAGCGCTTGCAATCTTACAATAAATTTCTTAAAGTATTCCACCTTCGCATACTAGACCAAGTTTTAAATCAGGATTATTTTCAAGTAAGAAAATGCAAAATTTAAAAGCAAGAAATAAAATGTAGAAATACAAGAAAGAAATTGTAAAATATTTACAAAATGAATAAATACAAAATTTTATTAACAAAAAAGTTTTTAGAGTAACTAAATCGCTTATCAGCTAATGTTAATCATAAATAGTCTGCGACAAGTGGCAATGGTGCCAAAAACTTATTGTATGATCGCAAGTGGCAATGGTGCCAAAAACTTATTGTATGATCACAAGTACACGGTTATATTGCCATGTAATAAAATATCAATCCCACAAAGATTGTGGATTAAGCACTAGTTGAGTCTGTGAAATAAATTATTTAGACTATCGAATGTTGTTTGAAAGCTTAAGAATAAGAGATTCAGAGAGAAAGAGAGAGAGTGTTGAGAACAAGAGAGAGGTTTGAAGAATGCAAGGGAGATTGGAAGTTGTTTGGAAACGATTCTAATATTTTGGTTTAATTGTAATGTTAGATGATGTTCTATGAATTGTTCATCTCCTATCCTCTATGCTTATATTCTTGTAGGAATGTCCCCGTGGCATGGTACCGTGGTAGGACATCCAGGTTGTCACTCAGGCAACCGCGGTTCGATCCTTAGCTACGGCGTATTTGCAGGAATTTTCCTCCAAATGGGGAGCGCAATCAAAGGATGCTAGGCATCTGGGTTGATTGTTGTGCGCGCTTTCTGATTTACCCTGGTGGTCGGTGGGACACTTCCATGGGGCCGGGTGGGTCACCCCAAGGATAGTCAATGAGGCTAACTGGGATTATCATTTTTTGTAGGAATTCTCATTAAATACCGATACAATCCCATGATAATTTCATTAGAGTGTTTATCCTATTAGATTTCAATACCATTAAGTGAAAGAGGTAATGTAGAAAGTTCGGTTAAATGGATACCTCTTGTCACATGAGGGCCCCCGGTTATACAGTCTAAATTACACATATCACTTCTTAACATGGAATTTTGACAACCCTTTAATCTAGAATAAGATAATCCCTTGTAAAGAATTGTTCTCTAATTCAAGGCAATACTCTAAAAAGTTCGATTAAAGAGATATTTTATGTCACTAAGGGTCGCCCAGTCATATGATCTAGAGCACCTCATCTACGTAGTGATCAATCCTCTACATCCATTCAATCAAACACACATATAATAAACATTCATCACACACACACATTTAATCAAATAAGAGAAAGCATAAACATGTCATTAAACTAGGAAATTGGCAAATGCATAGAGTTTACATCAACATCACATTCCAATTATGCCTTACATCCTAGAATTCAAATATCTACTTATAATCCAAAGATATCAAAGGAAGTAATGTATAGCTCAAATCTAGAAATGAAGAGAAGACAAAGCTTAGTCAGGTGAAATCGAAGACTTTGTGAACCAATCCTTGTTGAGAGATGGACGGGATGATAAATTTGGCCTCAGATTGTTAAAGAATTGCTAGAATTTGCCGTAAACCTAGACCTTGTGGGTTTCCCTAAGGGGAAAACCCTCCTCCCCCTTCAAAAGGAGAAGAAGATCCCATTTATAACAGAGGCACGGGCCTTACTTTTCATGCCACATGGCAGTGACTATGAGGTATGACCTTGGCATGTAAGCAAGGTAAAATGAGGCACAATTGTGCCTCTTATACATGGTCGAGGTTTGGGATACTCTGGAAATGAGGTACTACTGTGCCTCTGAGGTATGATCTGCTTGTGGAATGCTCTAGAAATGAGGAACGACCATGTCCTTGAGACATGGCTTCAGCTCTTGTCTGGCTGGAGCGAGACATAACCATGCCTTTGGGCATAACCATACCATGTATATTTTTGGACATGCTTTGGCTAGCTCCTAGAAAGACACAACCATGTCTCATAAAACATGGTCGTGTCAGTTGGTAGAACATGATCGTGCCAAGGGGCATGACTATGTTTGCTATTTTTCCTCCAAAGTTACTCCAATGTTTGTTTTTACTCCATTTCACTCCAAAATGTGTCATGTTGATGAAAATACACAAAGAGTAGATTTCCGAATAACAAGAGTGTTGGTGCGGTTAGCACTAATGGTCTAACTCAAGTTTTGATGAATGACAAAATAGGTTAAGTTAGTTTCGTTGTTATTTAACACTATGATCGAGTGTGCAGAAGAAGTCCAAACAGGTCGACGAGCTGACTTGATGTCTAGCACGAAGCCCAACTAGGTCAATGGGCCGACTAGATAGCTAGCACGAAGTCCAAATGAGTCGATGGGCTGACCAGACGTTTAGCATGAAGTCTAGCTAGGTTAACGGGCTGACCAAATAGCTGGCACGAAGTCTAGACGGGTTGAATGGCTGACCGGACGTCTAGTAGGTAAGTGAAGGTAAGTCACTGGAGGGGAGTGACTGTGAGGACGTGTTCCCGAGAAGGGAATATCAGGCATCGATCTGACTTAGATCCATTTCAGATATCTAAGTCGAGATCGTGACTAGATTTCGGTCTCGAGGAGACAAAATATAATTACTATTCTGCTCATCTATAAATTTTGCTAACATTCTGTTTTACAGGATATGATTTATACTTGCCTCGGACTAACATTTTCTTGTAGGAAGGAGATTACAGAAAACAACGGTCCGGGCGCCCGGAAGCAAACTTTATCCCTATCATCGCATTGTCACGTGGAGCACCCTAATTGGCACGGCTACGTCACATTCCGGGCACCCTAAAGGCATCCGGGCGCCCTGAAGGGATCCGAGCACCCCGAACCTCCTATATAAGGAGGGTAAAGGCTGAAGCAAAGTAATAACTCACGATCTACGCTTCTGTGCTCCTGTGACGCTTCTCCGACAAAGTGCTATTGTTTCCTCTTTTTCTAAGTATTGTCGGTATTATTTCCTTAATAGCATTTGTACTCAAATTTGTAATATTTTACGACTTGCTAGTTGATTGCCCAATGAAAGCACTCAATGAGTGCGGGCCTTAGAGTAGGAGTCCACATAGGCTCCGAACCAAGTAAAAGATTGCTTGTGTTAGCGTTGTTGTGTTTTCACTTTTTTTGCTGTAACGACCCAATTTTCCATATTTCAAGTTCTAAAAGTCCATAAAAATATTTGGAAATACTTTTAAAATATTCTAGAGATTTTTAGGAATTTTTAGAGTATTTTTATGTAATTTTTGGAGGTCGTTTAGTATGTTTACAAAAAGAAAGAAGTTTTGACAAAAAACATTGAAGGTGAGACTCGAATCCAAGACCTCCTGCCGGACCTGACCCAACCGGACGTAGCCAACCAACTGAGCTACGCGGGTTTTGTTAACCAAGTATGAAGAGAAATAGATTTAAGGTATAGTTATAATGGAAGATCCTAGTTTTAAAAAGACCTAAATTTTTCCCGAACCCGAAAGTTTCTTCTCCTCCTTCACGCGACGGCGCTGCTTGGGCGGAAACACAACGGAGGCTAGGGCTTCACTCCGGCGGTCGGTGGAGGGGTTTTTCCGTGAGATTTCTTCATCTTCACAATCCTCTCAGCAAGGAGAAGACGTGGGCGCAAGAAGTGGCCGGAAAACTCGAGTTATCTGAACCCTAGAAGCCTCTTCTCTTCGGTTGTAAGTTCTAAAAGCAAGGGTAAGTACTACTCACCTGTGGTAGGAGTTGCTTCGAACTTTCAGTTTCGTTTCCTGAGTTTTCTTGAATCCGAAGCATGCCATAAGATTGGGGGTTTTGATGTTACTGTCGTGAGGTTGTTCTGTGCCATGTAGTGCTATTTAGTTTAGATTCTTCCTTGCTGGAATGAATAAGAACAGCCTTTGAGGTTTGCTATGTATTAGAATTGGTACAGTTTATGTCCATTCCTGTAGATAGGCAGTTTTAAATCCTTTGTGGCTGAGTAAACAGCAATGACCAACTAGGGATGCTTGTTGGATAAGTATAATTGCTTGGTTTTAGTTTGGTTTGATGCATGCTTTAGTATACCACGTGTAGATGTTGTTAGCAGCAGTAATCTTTCTTATTGCATTGTAGATTTGAATTCTTTTGTGGTTTAACAAGCATGCACAGCCTTGTAGTTAGAAATTCCGTTATGAGTTCTTTTGTAGGTTAACAGGCATGAGTAGCCGGCCCCTTTTAGCATCCCAATATCTAATTCTTTACTGATTTACCAACTATGAACAACCTCTTATAACTAGCATCTTAGATTTTTATTTCCTTGTTTAATGGGCATGAACAGATTTATCTATAGTAGCATGCAGATTAGTTTTCCTTTCCTTGCTACTCAAAAAGGCAAGAACAACCCTTTAATTAGTTAGAATGGTTTAGCATTTTCCTTGCTACTCAAAAAGGCAAGAACAGCCCTTTAATTAGTTAGAATGGTTTAGCATTTTCCTTGCAACTCAAAGGGCAAAAACAACCCTTATTTAGTTAGAAGGGCAGCCTTTATTTAAAGTAGGCAGTATTATAATAGCATGAGCAGTATTAGTTTTTAATTCTGTTTCATTCGCAGATTTTTAATGATTCACGTGTGCAGATTTTTGTTATTCACATGTGCAGATTTTTAGTATTCATATGAACAGATTTTAGCATATAGTAGCATGCTGATTTTTGTTTCCCTTTGCTTTAAGATGTGCATGAACAGATTATAACATATAGTAGTATGCTGATTTTTTTCCCCTTTGCTTTAAGATATGCATGAACAGATTTTAGCATATACATGTATGCACATAGCATTTAGTTTGGACTTTCCTTGCTATAATGAGCAGCTATAAGTAAGAAAAAGACAAAGGTCTAGTTAAAAAGAGATAACAAGTAAATTAAAGTAAGAGGCTAGTACCCGACTTCCGAGGTTGTCGTTAAACAAGTCCAGGTGACCGTTTCCGAGGTCTCGGCCCTGGTAAGACCGAGGTCTTTACCTTGTGGGACTACAGCAGTCTCTATTAGGGAGCGCGCATAAGATGGTACTAAGCCTGAGCCCAAAGAAAAAGAAGAAGAAAGAAAAGTAAAAGTAAAAGAAATTAAAAGATTAATTTCAAGTATAAAGCTATAAGTAAATGAAACAAGTATCACCTATGTTTAGAATCAACAGAAGTTTAGTTTCTTTATTTCTAAGCATACAACATTTGTTTCATTATTTTCTTATCAGTTTAGTAAGCATGTTTAGTATTATTTCCAGTGTTCAGTTTTATTTCTGTACACCATGAGTACTTTGCTATTAGATGAGTACATGCAGCTTTCCTTTTAACATTTCATTTTTAGTATTGTTGCATTATTTTTATGCATTTCGAGTTTTTGTGAGATAGATTAGTACTTACAAAGCGTTTCGCTTATAGATCTATTTTTCCTCCTACTGCAGATAAAGGAAAAGCTAAAATATGAAAGGAAGGCGACAAGGTGGTGGTGATGGAGGTGTGTGATGACTGGACTATGGAGAGATCCAGAATGAGCTGGCAAATTGCCAAGACTTTTCTGTTTAGTTCTTTTAGTTCTCTTTTAATGTTATTATGCAATTGGGATTGTAGTTGAGTTTATTCCGCACTTGTAATTAGTTTTCTTTTATTATTTGTGGAGTGATATAGTCGTTTACTATTGCTAGAGTAGTTTCTTTCTTCTTATTGTGGTTTTTATCACTGCGTGATTATGAAAAATATGTTCCAGCCACCTGTGGTTGTGTATATATTGTTTGTATTATTGATTTAGTCACCGGTACAGGGGAGACTCTGCCAAAATTTTTCGGTAGGAATTCCTCTGAGCCGTGATAAATCTAACTGATGCTAATAACAGCATCAGTGACTCTAGTAAGTAGGGTAGTAGTTAGGTAATGGTCGCCCTTAGAGAGTAGTAGTAAGAAGGGTGGTCGTTACATTTGCTACATACTTTACGATAATTTTTAAATCGCTATTCACCCCCCTCTAGCAAATTCTCGATCCAACAAGTGGTATCAGAGCAGGTACCACTCTGATTTGGTGTAACCACCAATCAGACAGGGGTGAAATTCTTTCCTATTTTTTTGTTCATTCTTTTCTCTTTTTTTCGGGTTTTCGTAATATTCCAAACTAGCATTATTACCTTTTTGGAAATTTTTTTCGTTGCAATTTAATCTGAATTGGTGCAACACCAATTCAGTTGATTTCTTTTATTTTATTCCGCACTGTTAATCCAAGACCAAGTCTTGGGACCCCTCGTCTATTTATTTAATTGTGTGCAGGTTAAAAAAAAATGTCTCAAGTTGAAGGGTTCAGCACAGT
Source organism: Zingiber officinale (assembly GCF_018446385.1). Lineage (NCBI taxonomy): Eukaryota > Viridiplantae > Streptophyta > Magnoliopsida > Zingiberales > Zingiberaceae > Zingiber > Zingiber officinale. The sequence continues at coordinate 38,205,263 of NC_055999.1, forward strand.
ACGCCCTCCTCTATTCAACGGGGACGATTTCCTGTACTGGAAGAAGCAGATGGAGGTATACCTGAAGACAGATTTCGACCAATGGTTCAGCATCACCAAAGGCTACAAGGTGCCAGTCGACAACTCCGGAATTCCACTGGACCCAGAACAGTGGACTCCGGACATGAAGAAAAAATCGTCAATAGATTTCAAAGCACTCAACACGCTACAATGCGGACTGACGAAGGAAGAGTTGAACCGGGTAGGACTGCATCAAAACGCTAAAGAGTTATGGGACAAGCTGATCGAACTACACGAAGGAACAAGCGACACCAAGGTAACGAAACACAAACATCTTTTAAATATATTATTTAATATTAAAATACAGGAAGGAGAAACGGTGAGTCAGCTTCACACGAGGATCAAAGACATCCTCAATGAACTCCACGCGATAGACCATCAAATGGAGAATCACGATCGAATTAGGTATGTGTTAAACGCTTTTCCGCGTAATACTTTGTGGGCATCTATCGTGGATGTCTACAAAATTTCAAAAAATTTATCTAAGTTAAAATTAGATGAATTATTTTGTGAATTAGAATTACACGAGCAAACTAATGCCGGGACCGAGAAAGGTATTGCCTTATTTCCAGGTTCCTCCAAGGAAAGAATGAAGACCAAGTCTGAACATGAAGATGAGTCTGACCAGGATTCTCAAGACGAAGAGTACCTGGTAACGAAAATGTTCACCAGGAGGAAGAAGACCTTCAGCAAAAAGGACCTGCAGAAGATCAACTCCCTAACTCAACCAAGGAATGTGACCTGCTCCGGGTGCAACAAGAAGAACCACTACAAAACGAGTTCCCGATATTGAAAAGCGACAAGATGAAGACAACCAAAAAGAAGTCTCTCAAATCAACATGGGACGACTCGTCCTCAGAAGAATTGGATGCCAAGAACTAGAAGCACCAGAGTCACCTCGCATTAATGGCCCTCGAAGCAGAGTCGGAGGACGAATCAGAAGACAGGTCCGAACCCGAATCGAGCCACGAGTCCGTACTCGTTTCGAAGGTCCCGAAGAGGTATACTTTAATTTGAATAGAAAGTTCTTTAAAATTATTGCATGTTTAAATAGGAAATTAATTACAATAGAAAATGAAAACAAATTGCTGCTTGAGGAGAATCAAAACCTCAAGGAACAAATCATAAATCCAAATCCAACTCAAGACCTACCAATTGAGGAGGAAAATTTATCACTAAAAATAGAAATTAATAAATTAAAAGATCTCTTGGAAAAATTTACAACAAGATCTAAGAATTTAAATCTAATTTTAAATAATCAAAAAGAAATTTACAACAAAACCGGACTTGGCTACAAGTCAAGTTCAAATAAAACATTTAAATCATTAATAGCCCAACACAAACAATCAAGTAAAGCTTGGGTTCCGAAAGCGTGCTTAACCACGTAAGTAGGACTTAACCAATATTACATACCCAAAGAAAAAATATATTATGTAAAGTTAAATAAATCAAATCAAAATCCAAAATCCAAACCTAGACCAACAAATTCAAAATCTAAATATTTTAAAACCCCTCAAAACTTAGAATATCATCAAATCAATTATAACTATAAAAAGAACTGACATAAACCAAGAACTAAAAATCAAACACAAAGGTCAATAATTTAGGGGGAGCCTCCAGAATAGCTGGCACTCCAAAAATAATCTACCCAACAGGGTAACCAAACTAAGCTACCCAGCAGGGTAATTAGGACTAGTTAAAAAGGGACAATAGTTTAACTTGACCTACGGTACTGGTAAAGTTTTGGATGATAGTACGTTAGGGAAACTATGTCTATGCATGTCTAGGAAGATATGGCTTCGACCTGGTGCATTTGGCTTAGTGGAACTAACCGAAGCTACCCTTTATGGAGCTTAATCAGTTAGACCAAGGTTTTGTATTAAATTCAGTGGATAGAACTATTTGGAAAACCTCGAAGGTATGGTTACTCTAATGATGTCCAAGTGACTCACTATAGTTAGAAGTTTATCCGAAGAATGTCTATTTATTGAGCCCAAAGCTAAACCTAAATCTAGCACAAAGTTAAACCAAACCCTAAAACTGAACTTAAATCATTTCAAAAAAAATTATAGGATTCCCTGATAGAAAATCTAGATCGGGTGAGATGACTAAGGACACCAAATCGAGTCAAATCAAATAGAACCAAATCGAGTCGAATAGAATCGAACCAGATTGAGTCGAATCAAATCAAAACAAATAGAATCGAATCGTATCGAACTAAAACATAACTAAAATTAAATTAAATCTAATTAAAATCAAATTAAATCTAATTAAAATTAAAGCAAATTTAATTAAAATTAACTTAAATCAAATCAAATTAAATTATCAAAATTTATATTAAAATCAATTTTAAAAATTCATTTTAAAAATTCATTTTAAAATTTATTTAAAAATTCATTTTAAAAACTCTTTTAAAAAAATTATTTTTAGAACTCTTTAAAAATTTATTTTAAAAACTCTTTAAAAATTCATTTTAAAAACTTCTTTAAAAATACATTTTAAAAACTCTTTAAAAAATCATTTAAAAATCCATTTTAAAAACTCTTTAAAAATTCATTTTCAAATTTCTTTAAAAAATTCATTTTGAAAACTCTTTAAAAAATTCATTTTAAAATTTCTTTAAAAAATTCTTTTTAAAAACTCTTTAAAAAATTCATTTTAAAAACTCTTTAAAAATTCATTTTTAAATTTCTTTAAAAAATTCATTTCAAAAACTCTTTAAATAATTAATTTTAAAAACTCTTTAAAAATTTATTTTAAAAATTTCTTTATAATGACATTTTAAAATTCTTTAAAAAATCATTTAAAAAATTTCTTTAAAAATTGATTTTAAAAACTCTTTAAAAATTCATTTTTAAAATTCTTTAAAAATTTATTTTAAAAATTATTTAAAAAATTATTTTAAAAATTCATTTTAAAATTCTTTAAAAATCCATTTTAAAAATTAAAAATTATTTTAATTTTTTTTAAAAATACGTAAAAATTCTTTTAAAAACTTTAAAAATTATTTTAAAATATTTTTAAAAAAAAATTTAAAAATTAGTTTAAAAATTCTTTTAAAAACTTTAGAAATTATTTTAAATTTTTTTTTGAAAAAATTAAAAATTATTTTAAAAATTCTTTTGAAACCCTTAAAATTCTTTTAAAAAACTTTAAAAATTAATTTTTAAAAAAATATTTTACCCGGTTAAAAACCAAGGGCGGGCTCCCCTAGTATAGTAACCTAAGGCGCCGGGAAGGTACTCTAGGCGCCCAGCTCAACTAAAACCAGGGCGCCTGGAGTGATTCCGGGCGCCCGGACCCCTCTATAAAAGGGGGGGGGGGGGGGCAGTTTGCCCTTCTCCTCTTGCATCTCACTTATTCATCTCTTGTAAAGGATTTCTTCAAGCCTCAACGAGAGAGGAAGTGCTAATTAAAATTTTTCCTCGTTTCCTCGGTTATTACATGGCTGCGAATCAACCGAGGTCATCATTTCTAAAAATCTTATTCACGATGTCTCGGTAAATTTCTTTTTCTCCCCTAAGCTTTTTTAAATATTTCACTTATTTTTTTTATGCTTAGTATAGTTTTTTAATTTAGAAAACGTTCTAGATCTGGTGTTGGACCCTCTACTGCTAGTGTTGACCCTAGGTTCCCTACTGACAAACTTAGGATTAGGTTTGAGTGTACCATCTATATGACTATTAGGACTAGGTGCTTAGATAGACAATTTTTCTTGTGTTCCTGTATTCCAGCAGTAGAGGTCATTAACCACTATAACTTACAGAACCTTGTTTACTGTACCAGTTCAGTAAACATAAGTTTATGTGTTGAATTTTATAACAACTTAGTTAGGGTAGATGATCTTACTTATACTACTAGGGTAGCTAGTACGGATACCATGTTATCTCCTACCATTATCCAGACTTTTTTAGAGTTACGACGATCTACGTGCACTTTTCAGTGCTACCCTCCTAGGGATCTACCATTTGGTGATCCTTACTCGCACGTTACTCTGGATACAATTATCTTGTATTTTTTTTGGGGGGGGGAGAGCGAGTACCCACTGTGACTATGTTTATGTCAGTATCCCTTCGAGTTCACGATTATGTACTCTATAGGGTTTTAGTCTTCTGCATCTTACCGTTGTCCACTTGCAACATAGCAATGATGCTTCCATTTCATTCCTTTCTCTTGTATGCCCTTTGCCATATATTAGACATAGATATTAGTTTACATATCTTTCAGACCATTATCCACTCAGCTGGAGTCACCACCAGCGCTCGAGTTCATATGCCGTATTATCATATTTTGATGACATATTTCGCCCCCTACGTATTAATGTCACCCATGACTGAGTTCAACGTCTTAGGACCTAGGAACTTCTCTCTAGGAGTTGTCCATATAGATGATGAGGGTACCCTATCTTGGCGGAGGGGGGCACAGCACCAACCAGACCTAGATGCCCAGGAAGAGCCTGAGTAGGATGAGTTTATGGTCGCACTATTCGGCGAGGAGGCTCCGGCCCCTGCACCACCTCCACCTCCAGGCCAAGCACCTCATCCCGTTCCTCACACTATAGGCGATCGAGTTACCAGACTCGAGCTATCCATGATGAGTCTCCATCAGGAGGTCTCCAATTTTCATCAAGGCATACGGCAGGAGGTCACTGACCTATAACGAGAGGTGTGGCAGGAGGTCTTCGACTTGCAACGAGACGTGAGACAGGAGATCTCCGACCTTCGACGTGATCTATCCAGTTCCTGAGAGGATGACCGGACCCGTCATACTGAGCTGATTGAGATGTTACGTTCCTTGGGGTCCGGCCACCCTCCTCATCTTGATAGACTTGATCATCCCTATGTATATTTTATTATGATCGTTGTATTTTGACCTCGACATTGACTTATGTTATTCTTGTTTACTCTGACTTAGTTATATCTCAACTATGACAATGATTTATCTTGATGTGTTTAATAAACTAGGACTCTTAAATTGCAAAAACTATTTCTAAAAATAGTGTTTTCAAATTCTAGGATAAAATCTTTATTTTTTAAAAAATCTTCCATTTCTAGAATTTTAAATCAATTTTAGCCTTAGACTATAACAATTCCTTTGAAAGCATGTTCCCTTAGGGCTAGTACTTGAGCATTCACCAGCACCCTAGGATTCCCTTGTTTGTGATCGCCGAACATAGAAAGGGGTGAGATGCATAGGCAAAATGTCTGGACTTAAGATGCTTATTTCAGTGCATTGACATAAGTCTGGGCGTTAAATATCAAACAGACATTAATCAAGTTAAGTCATTCAGTTTAGTCAAACACTAACTGATTATGATTAGACTTAACCTGACTAACTAAGTGAAAACTGCTATCCTCTAATAGTCAGTAAGTAGCTAACTGGTTAGATAGTTTTGTAATGTCAGGATCAGGGGTAGGAATAATTATTTTTATACTTATTTTGAAATTAATTTGTGAAAAATATCTCTTTTTAAATCAGTTTAACACTAAGTATTTTAAAATTTTGTTTGGATTTTTCAAACTTAGTTTTAAAAGTTAGATCTCCTTAATTGGATTGTTTTAAACTTAGATTTGAAAATTTGTTTTATTTTCAAACTCTAAACTTTTCAAATTTAATTTTGAAATTCATACTTTTTAAACTTAGTTTTGAAATTTAAATCTTCCAAACTTAGGTTTTAAAAAAAGTTGATTTTGAAAAATAAACTTTATTCGGGGTTATAACTTAGATTTTTCATTTTGAAAATTATATTTTACTTGGTTTTAAAAATTGGAGATTTATTTTTAAAATTGGAGGTTACAAACTTAGGTTTGAAAACAGATTTTACTTAGTTGGATTTTACAAACTAAGTCTTGAGAAATAAAATCTTATTTAGTTTTCAAAACTTGATTTGAAAATTGGACTTAGCCCTAATAATTTTTTTTTTGTAAAAATGCTATATTTATTATATTTTCAATTTACAAAACTTATTTTGAAAAATTAAGTTAAATCACAAATTTTAAAAGTTCACTATTTTTTAACTTAGCTACTTTTTGAAAAATATAAAAGATAAAAGCTTAAAACAAAAATTATCTTTCTATGTTTCTAGCTTAAACTCTCCCAAGTCAATCTGACTTACATTTGTAGACTTCCTTGCATTTTATGTCATAATTTGCTCTGCGTTTATTTTTGATGAATGTCAAATAGGGAGGGTTAGGTGGTTTAAGTCAGTTAAACAATAAAATTTAAATCAAATCAAACTTAACAACCTGATAAATGCTTGCTTTTACTGCATATGTTTTTCACTAACTTAACCAGGTTATCATTACATTAAAAAGGGGGAGATTGTTGGTGCGGTTAGCACTAACGGTCTAACTCAAGTTTTGATGAATGACAAAATAGGTTAAGTTAGTTTCGTTGTTATTTAACACTCTGATCGAGTATGTAGGAGAAGCCCAGACAGGTCGACGGGCTGACCTGATGTCTGGCACGAAGCCCAGCTAGGTCAACAGGTAGACCAGATAGCTGGCGCGAAGTCCAAACGGGTTGATGGGCTGACTAGACGTTTGGCACGAAGTCCAGCTAGGTCAACGGGCTGACCGGATAGCTGGCACTAAGTCCAGACGGGTTGAAGGGCTGACCGAACTTCTGGCAGGTAAGTGAAGGTAAGTCACTAGAGGGGAGTGACTGTGAGGATACGTTCCCGGGAAGGGAACATTAGGCGTCGATCCTACTTAGATTCATTTCGGATATCTAAGTCATGATTGTGACTAGATTCCGGTCTCAAGGAGACAGAATCTAATTACTATTCTGCTCATCTATAAATTGTGCTAACATTCTGTTTTGCAGGATATGATTTATACTTGCCTCAAACTAACATTTTCTTGCAGGAAGGAGATTGTAGAAAACAAGGGTCCCGGCGCCTGGAGGTCCGGACGCCTAGAAGCAAACTTTATCCCTATCACCGTATCGCCATGTAGAGCACCCCGGTTGGCATGGCTACGCCACATTCAGGGCGTCCTGAAGGGATCCGGGCGCCCCAAACCTCCTATATAAGGAGGGTAAAGGCTGAAGCAAAGTAATAACTCACGATCTACGCTTCTGTGCTCCTGCGACGCTTCTCCGACAAAGTGCTACTGTTTCCTCTTTTTCTAATTATTGTCGGTATTATTTCCTTAATAGCATTTGTACTCAAATGTGTAATATTTTATGAATTGCTAGTGGATTGCCCAACGAAAGCACTCAACAAGTGTGGGCCTTGGAGTAGGAGTCGACATAGGCTCCGAACCAAGTAAAAGATTTCTTGTGTTAGCGTTGTGTGTTTTCACTTTTTCCGCTGCGTACTTTATGATAATTTTTAAATCGCTATTCACCCCCCCCCCCTCTCTAGCGAATTCTCGATCTAACAAAGAGTAATTATAAAGACATAATGATAAAATAGGGTGTGATAATGTAAATCATGCTCATAGAATGCAAGTAAATATGAATTAAACAATGTATAAAATATATATAATCTACGCACATCGACTTCATGATCTTGAAATCCCAGGATTTGACTGGATTTGAGTTAGCCACAATCATGGGTTAAAGAGGTTTTCCATCACAAATATAGGTACTGTGACAATAGTGGATGTGGGGAAGCTATTGGAGCTGGAGTTTTTGTCGATTGAAGGTCAATAATGAAATTGGAATGAGATAAGGTCTCTTCTGTGAAATGCAAGTAAGGTGGAGCACTTGGTCAAGGACATTGAGTATTCTGGCAATTTCCATGAACCTAAAGCTTTTCTAGAAAATCAATTGGAAGAATTCTTCGGCAACCATAGGAAACTATGCAAGTTGGAGATCCACGATGCGTTCTTTGCAACATTTCAGCATGGTATCTGATCCTGTCTGAAATCTGTGAGATTGTGCGCTAGCTCCGACGATCGATGATATCTAATGAAAACAACCTTATGAAGATCTTGAAGAACCCCTCCATGATCCTGCGCACAATGAAACAAACCAACAAAGCGTTAGCGACCTAAGACTAGGGTGGAGATTCCATGCTAGGCCTTCTGACGCTCAAGTCTATTTTTCTCTCAAGAGTGCAAGAAAAAGAAGAAGAAGAACAATAACTGAAGTACTTTGAAATAGAGTATAGATGCTAGAACTTGTGTACCTTGCCAATGGAGAGGATCCCCCTTATTATACTACCTCATGTGACCTCCATAGTCATGAAGTAATTATTGGGATGTATACTATAAGCCTAGATTTTGTATGAACATCCGTTTTGAAATATTTTGAAATGAGAATCACTTTGGTCAAATGTTTGCATTTTATATTTATATATATGTCAATGCAGTTGTCTATTTAATTTATATTGTAGATAACATGGTGTGTGGTGTCACACAGAAGATCATGTTATCGGTTCCTTATAAATTATAAATAGTAGCTCACAACCAAGATGGATTGGGAAAACCATTGGAACGGTTGTAGTGTAATTTGGTAATAGTCTTTCTTGACTAAAAAATTACACTAGTACACTATGTGTGTATTGAGCATGACCGTTTAAGGTTGTTTGATTTGTACTAACTAAATAAAAGAACAAAACCTCTGTTATTATGGATGTGAGTTCTCTTAATCCCTATATAATAACAAGCATGTATACTTAGTATTTATTTCTTTAATTTATCAATGGGTGAGATTTATTCATTAAATCAATAGGCCCGATGGGTTGGGAAATAGTACTATTTATATGGTGTGTTGTTGATTATAGAAGGAATCTATATCCTAATTATTTAGGTTGATGATGCCCCCTTGAGGAGTTCATAAGGATTATCATGTAAACCCTGCAGGTGGACTTAGTCCGACATGATAATAAAGTTGAGTGGTTGTCACGCACCAGGTAGTCCCTGCCCGAAGAAATTTCGACAGCATCTCCCCTGTACGGGTGACAATATGAATCCAAAATACATATATCATACCTCGGCCCACACGACCGGAATCAATAAATACAAATACTAAACAAACCACGCAGTTTATATAATCATTCCACGCAGTTAAATAAGGAAAGATGATATAGAAATCATCGACGATATATGCAAATCATCCTACTCCACTACAACAAAGAAAAACGAAATCCACGAAGTAATGAAAATTTATCCGCAGCGGAAAACAGAAGTAGCAAACCCGAATGTTCAACATAAAGTACACAATACAAAACTCACATCACAAGTATATAAGATGTAAAAGCAAAACATATCCCGACAACAGGGAATCCTCGTGATAAAGGGGGCTAGCGACTGGAATCTCCCAACGGCCTCAACTTGAAAAATAGTAATATATCGGTGTGAGTCCAATGAACTCAACAGGTAATCCAATAGATATGTATAGCAACATATAACTACCAGCAACAATCCTATGGTACAGTATCATAACAGTACAACATATAGTACAGTCTCCTAACAGTATAATAGGTATGCATAACTGAATAAACTGTAGTAACCAACAATAGGCATGTAATACAGTCTACTGCAAGAATAATATGAAATGCAATACTGAAATAAATAGTACTCACCTGCGAGGCTTGAGCAAATGACTGTGAACATACACAGATAAAGATAGTCAGAGCAAATAAGCATGTATCCTGTATGCATGTCAATCATATGCAGTAACCAAAGTGCATCATCCAATATGCAACAATCACAATAAATGCAATCTGTGCATATGATGTAATATGACATGGTCACCCCTGACGCCAGTCAGCCATCTTACACACGATGGTGAGACCGAGTGGGTAGGGCTGTGACACCGTGCACTCTGCCGTCACTACTCCTAATGAGTGACTGAGTGGACGAGATGCACCAGAGTACACCCGTCCTCCTACCTCAACCATAGTGAGGGAGTGCAATGCTCTCATCTCCCGGTACACAATGACGGGGAGGGACCCCGACATTCTACCACGCTGCCTATCACACTACCCATGAGTGGAGCCTCCAACGGAGCACCACCGAGCAACCTACACACTCTGTGTGCTGTGCCACTACCCATGCAGTGGTCACGTTGTGTGCAGGTCCATGTAGTCGGCCGACGAGCTCAACAATAATGGAGTCGTCAATCGCCCAGCATGCAATCATACTGAATGGTGCATGATGCTACAGTATGTCATACCTGAACATATCCTCCTCCTATATGTGCGTGCCAAAAGGTAAACACACACACACACACACACACACACACACACACACACACACACACACACACACACATATATATATATAACCATGATATAAGCAGCATAAATCCATAAACATATGATAAGTATGTCTAGCAACTAATCCAGTATAGAGAGAAGCACTACATATCATCACCTCTAAGAGCATGGGTACGCATAAAAAGAAACAAGAGCATATAAGTCTAAGGTATAACAGCTATCAATAGAAACATGTATCAGGTATCATCTAACTAAAATCATGGGAAGTGTTAATCTACCAATCACTAATAATTATATATAAACTGCACATATCATAAGACACTATCAAGAGATGAGTCAAAGGGTACCCACCTCAAATAGAAGATACACTCAAGCGATCCAAAGTCGAGACGCCTATCTCGAATCAGAGTCCGGTGTCAAACAATATATATATTTTTTATTTAGCTAAATCCAAATGTATAGCTAAATAAAATCCCTAAACTAAATTAGGGCAAAACCCTAATCAACACAATCTCAACTTACCTAATTAATCCCAATGCTTGACTAGGGTTAATTGTCTTAACCCTAATCATTCCATTAGGTTAGATCTATGCAAATAAATCTTATCACAATCACTAACCATCTAGTAATTATGTAATCAAAATTACCCTATGATCTACAACTAAGATCAAAACCTGTTGGAACTTTCGGGCCGTAAAAACCACTTTTTGCGTTGCAGAAACCCCGAAGTTCCATGCCACCGGATCTGTGCGAAGATTAAAATTTTCGTGTACAAGTTTTCTAATCCTAGATCTACATGGTAGAGAAGTTATACCTTTGATGCGAAGCCCTTCACTTATCCCGCTCATCCAAGGTTCGCCGGATCTCAAGGGTGTCAAGTGAGCACCCCTCTATGTGTATCAACACGAACAAAAGGTGGAGAAGAAACCTTAGAGTGTTCTAGCACTCTTGAAGGTTTCGGCCAAGGTGGAGGAGAGGGAGAGAAGAAGATGAGAGGAGGAAGAAGAAGGAGTAGTAAAAATGAGCACACAAAACATTCAACACCACTTAAAGTGGTCGGCCACTTCAAGAGGGGTTTTTAAACTCCATGGAATACCAAGAGTCACAACTCTTGATCTCCATCATGAGGTGGCACACACATGTACCATCCTTGATGATGTGGAACATCATCATTAGCCCATTCTATGCCAACTCACAAATGAGGTGGCATTGGTCAAGTCAAACTTGACCTTTCATCTTCCCTTCTCAAGTCAAGTCAAACTTGACCTCTTCTCTCCCATGGTTGATCAAATCTAACCATTTGATTCAAACCAATTTAATTTAATGAATCTATATCCATTGAATTAAATTGACTCAATGAATCCAAATCTAATTAGACTCATTTAACACACGAACCAAATTGAGTCCAACTCAATTAGTTTAATTAGGATTACTCTTAATCCAATTTGATTCATCACATGAACCTAATCCTCTTGGTTCATCATATGAACCTAATCTCCATCTAATTTCCCTTTGTGTGTGACCCTATAGGTTCTTGTAACGTTGGCAATGCTCCTAAACCCATTTAGAAGCATAAGTAATGAGAGGTATCTAACAACACATCATTACTACCCAAGTTACAAGAATGTTGAGATCCAACATCACCTTGTGACTACTAATTGTGACTCTTCACAATATATGACAATGTCCTTCTATCCTTGACATCTAGATTGATCAATTTGAGGCATAGACGGTGTCATCCTCTGATCAATCTAAATCTTGAACTCCAAGTAGACTCACTATAATCAAATGAGCTCAATATCTCATATTGACTCATTTGGGCATGACCATGCACTTAGTGGTCTCACTCTATCAAGAATAACGATGTCACTCCCGTTATATAGGAGGGATAGATCCTATCTACATCACTCAAATCCCTCCGCATAATTTGTTACATACCCAGTAATCACATTTATAGTCCACCCAGTTACGGGTCACGTTTGACGAAGCCAAAGTATGTAACTCCTTATGTAGGGAACCATGGTGACTTCAGGTCCAAGGACTAACAGTCATACTAATAGCCACATGAGAAAGTATATGACACTCATATAACGATCCATGATACTTTCTCATGGCGGGTCATTCAGTATACATTATCCAATGCATACCCATGTGTTAACTTGATATCTCTATATCCATGACTTGTGAGATCAAGTCATCGAGTTGACCTACATGCTAGCCTCGTCGTATTAACATTGTCCCTGAATGTTAATACTTGACTAGGAATGATTAAGAGTAGTGTTCTCTATATCATCTCACTATCGATTCAACCAATCGATTGATATAGATAAGAACCTTCTACTCAAGGACGTTATTATACTTAGTTATTTGGCGTCAATACAAGTAAGTATAATAACCAAAACAAATGCCTTTATATACATTGGAATATAATACAATGAGTCCATACAACAATCATCATATGATTGGCTCTAGGGCTCTAACTAACAATCTCCCACTAGCACTAGTGTCAATCAGTGTAGGTTCTTAGGCCCAATGACCTAGTGTGACCATCATGCTTTCTCTGTGCCAAAGCCTTGGTCAAGGGATCAGCGATGTTAGCCTCTGTGGGTACTCTGCAAATCTTCACATCTCCTCTATCGATGATCTCTCGAATGAGATGGAAGCGTCGTAGTATGTGTTTGGTCCGCTGGTGTGAGCGAGGTTCCTTAGCCTATGCAATTGCTCCATTATTGTCACAATAGAGCTCTATCGGATCGGCTATGCTAGGAACCACCCCAAGCTCAGTAATGAACTTACAGATCCAAACTGCCTCCTTTGCTGCTTCTGATGCAGCAATATACTCGGCCTCTATTGTAGAATCAACAACTGTGTCCTGTTTCAAACTCTTCCAGCTCACAACACCACCATTCAAGCAAAACACGAACCCAGACTGCGATCTATAATCATCCTGGTTAGTTTAGAAGCTGGCATCACTGTAACCCTTTACAACTAGCTCATCATCGCCTCCATATATCAAGAAATATTCTTTAATCCTTCTTAAGTACTTAAGAATATTCTTGACTACTATCCAGTGACTTTCACTTGGATCTGAATGGTATCTGCTCATCATGCTCAAAGCATATGAAACATCAGGACGAGTACATAGCATGGCGTACATGATAGATCCTATGGCTGAGGCATAAGGGATCGTATCCATGCGATCTCTCTCTTCTCTAGAAGAGGGACTTTGAGTCTTCGAAAGACTCACACCATGTGACTTCAGCAGAAATCCCTTCTTGGAGTTCTGCATGGCAAACCGTAGTAATACATTGTCAATATATGTACTCTGACTTAGGCCATGCAATCTCTTAAATCTATCTCTATAGATCTGTATGCCTAGAATACGGGATGCTTCACCTAAGTCCTTCATTGAGAAACAATTCCCTAGCCAAGTCTTTACAGACTACAGCAAAGGGATGTCGTTCCCAATGAGTAGTATGTCATCCACATACAATGCAAGGAAGACAACTGTGTTCCCTACAACCTTCTTGTAGACACAGGGTTCATCTTCATTCTTGATGAAACCAAACTGTTTGATCGCATCATCAAATCAAAGATTCCAGCTCCGAGAAGCTTGCTTTAGTCCATAAATGGACTTATGCAGCTTGCATACTCTTCCAGTATGCTGTGGATCTACAAAACCCTCAGGTTGTGTCATATACACATCCTCGAGCATGTTTCCATTCAGAAACATGGTTTTGACTTCCATCTGCCAGATCTCATAATTGTGGTATGCTGCAATAGCAAGCATGATCCGAATGGACTTAAACATCGCTACTGGAGAAAAGGTTTCATCATAGTCAATACCATGAATTTGCTTAAAACCTTTAGCTACCAGACGACCCTTATATATCACTCCATCCATATCGGTCTTTCTCTTAAAGACCCACTTACACCCAATGGGTTTTATCCCTTCAGGTGGATCAACCAAAGTCCATACTTGGTTGGTGTACATGGATTCCATTTCGGATCTCATGGCCTCTAGCCATTCCTCAGAATCTGGTCTCATCACAACTTCCTGATAAGAGGTAGGCTCATTCTCAATGAACATAGCGTCATCATGGTCAGACAAGAGAAATGAGTATCTCTTAGGCTGACGACGTACCCTATTAGACCTGCGAAGAGGTAGGTCTACTTGAACTGGTTGTTGTTCCTCAACTCCTTGTAGAACAATCTCATCATCCACAATACTTTGTGGTTCCAATTCAACTTCCATCAAGGTTTTAGTGCTATAGTCCATATCCTGAACTTCTTCAAGATTGAACGTACTCCCACTAGTTTTTCTAGAAATAAAATCCCTTTCTAGAAATACCCCAGTCTTAGCCATAACTACTTTGTATTGATTGGGAATGTAGAAGTAATATCCCTTCGTTTCCTTGGGATATCCTATAAAATAGCACTTATTGGATTTGGGTCCCAGTTTGTCTGAGACTTGATGTCGAACGTATGCCTCACAACCTCAAATCCTCATAAAAGACACCTATGCATCTCTCCCAGTCCATATCCTATATGGTGTCTTTATCACATCCTTGGATGGAACACGGTTGAGTATGAAGGCTGCTGTGTCCAGAGCATAGCCCCAAAGAGATATAGGAAGATCTGTGTGACTCATCATAGATCGTACCATATCTAATAGGAGATATGGTAGGGTACGATTCCTCCTTTCAGATACACCATTCCACTGTGGCATTCCAGGAGGAGTAAGTTGGGATAGAATCTCACACTCAGCTAGATAGTCACGAAACTCATGGCTAAGGTATTCACCACCTCAATCTGATCAAAGTATCTTAATACTCTTGCCAAGCTGGTTTTGTACTTCATTCTTGAATTCTTTGAACTTTTCAAAGTATTCTGACTTATGAGACATCAGATACATATAACCATACCTACTGAAATCATCAGTAAATGTAATGAAGTACCTGTAACCACCTCTGGCAGCAACATTGAAAGGGCCACATGCATCACTATGTATAAGTCCTAACAAGTCAGTCGCTCTTTCGCTGTGTCTACTAAAGGGAGTCTTGGTCATCTTGCCCAGTAGGCATAACTCGCATGTCTCATATGATTCAAAATCAAATGAGTCCAACAAACCATCTTTATGGAGTTGGGATAAGTGTTTGTCATTTATATGACCTAAGCGACAATGCCAGAGATAGGTTTGGTTCATTTCATTTGATTTGAACCTCTTGGTATTTATGTTATAGATGGGGTTCTCTAAGTCTAGAATGTAGAGTCCGTTCATCAGAGGTGCACTACAATAGAACATATCATTTAAATAAACTGAACAACATTTATTTTTTATTATAAATGAAAAACCTTTCTTGTCCAAACAAGAAACTGAAATTATGTTCTTAGTAAGAGCAGGCATATAACAACATTCATCTAGTTATAGTACAAGCCCAGAGGGCAGAGATAGATAGTAAGTCCCTACAGCAACAGCAACAACCCGTGCTCCATTGCCTACTCGTAGGTCCACCTCGCCCTTTGTCAATGCCCTGCTATTTCTCAACGCCTGTACATTAGTACAAATGTGAGAAGCACATTCGGTATCTAATACCCATGATGAAGAAATAGAGAGATTAACTTCTATAACATATATACCTGAAGTAGAAGTCTCACTTCTCTTCCTTTTAAGATCTTCCAGGTACACTTTGCAGTTCCTCTTCCAGTGGCCGGTCTGACCGCAGTGGAAGCAGGTAGCATCCTTGGCAACCCCTCCTTTGGGTTTCAGTGCCTTGCCTTTGCCCTTGGCTTGGGACTTTCCCTTACCTTTAGGCTTGCCCTTGCCCTTATATTTTTGTACCATCAAAATGGAGTTGGGCTTAACCTTCTTAAGGTTGAGCTCAACAGTTCTCAACATGCTAAGCAGCTCAGGCAGTGGCTTGTCAATTTCGTTCATGTTGTAATTCATGATAAATTGACTGTAGCTTTCCAGCAAGGATTGCAAGATCAAGTCAGTGGCCAGCTCTTGGCTAAGGGGAAATTCCAACCTCTGTAGGTTTTCTATGTACCCAATTATCTTGAGTACATATGGACCTACGGGAGTTCCGTCTTGCATCTTGCACTGAAACAGTGCCTTAGAGATCTCGAATCTCTCGTGCCTAGCTTGCCCTTGATATAATTGACGAAGATGTTCAACCATATCATAAGTACCCATCAACTCGTGTTCCTTCTGAATCCCAGAGTTCATGGTCGCGAGCATGAGACAGGACACATCTAATGCGTCATCTTGATGCTTCTTATAAGCATCACGGTCAGCTCACGTGGCAGTGGTAGGAGGTGCCTCGGGAATAAGCATCTCTAGGACGTACAGTTTCCTTTCCTGAGTGAGAACAATTCTCAGGTTCCTGTACCAGTCCAGGAAATTAGCTCCATTGAGCTTGTCCTTATCAAGGACAAAACGCAGGGAGAAGGTGTTCGTGTTTGTCGACATGGCAATCTACAACAGAAATAATGCATAAAGTAAATAGCATATTCCATTTATCATTTAATTAGGCCTTTAACTAAATGATGCTCCCACTGAATTATAGGACTTTAGTAGAATCAAGTCATGGATGTGGTCAAACCACACCTACTAGATTCTAACCAACTAGCTATAATTCTTGTGGAACAAGATCCACATCATACTACGCCTTGAGTTAGTTTTGGCTAAATCGCCCAAGACTTAGTACGATCGGTAGGTAACTAATTACCAATTACATCTCTATGCAACTCTTGTTTATAGGATCAAGATCCGCATGTATATTAAAACTTGAGTTAACTTTGGCTAAATCACCCAAGAGTTAATATAAATATGATTTTAACCTATCTACCAACCATTGGAAAATGCCTATAGTTAAACCCGATTCAATTGAGTTTAACTAGTTTTACTCAATCTGATTGAGTTTGTACTCACCCAGGCGTTGATAGGCGGGACCAAGATTGTCCCTCCGCACCCTACCAAGATAATATGCGTTGCTTTGCTTTGGTAGATTCAACAACAACATGTGATCGAGATAGTGATGGGTATCACGGCATGGTAGGCATTTTGAGTTGACGCGATTAAGATCTAATCTAATCGTTGATGTGTATCATATACGCGATTAAGATTTAATCTAATCGTCAAGGCACTAATTAATTACTCTACTCTAGCATGCATCACGTACACACACACAAGTAATTAATTAAACTATGATTAGGTCATGACCCTACTACGATCTTCTCAAGCCAATGAGAAGATCAGACGGTCAACCTAAGGTCAACAACTTCTCCAAGTTCCTCCCTTTGACCGTCATGTGTTGCTCGCACCCTCCTCGTAACTCCTCCTCGAGTAGACCTTCCACAGCTCCATTTTTGTACATTACAAAGATGAAACTCAAGTTACATTCGAGTCTAAACTATTTTAAAACAGGAAATAAAATAGAAAGACACGACGCGCAGGTCGCGTATCACATATACAACACGCACAATCACACAAAAATGGCGCGCAGGCCATATTATGAATTATAACACATGTAACCAATCCAATTGGGGTTTTTTTGGGCCATGACCATCACAAATCATACATAATTCTAAATTATATATTTTATATAAATTTATGTAATTTTATTACTGTTTTTTATGATTTTATGAGTCGCAACTTCCCGACGGTCCCGTTTAGCGATTTTTGGGCGCGATCGCAGGACAATGCCCCTTGCGGGGTTAGGGGCAGCACCCCTTCTCACAAAATGAGTCTCACGAGTGTCCCACGATGATCTTACAGTGCCTTTAGCCGCTGTCCCAAAACATTTTGGGCGAGACCTTACCGTTACGGAAGGTGTTTCTCGGTAGTCGAAGCCTACAAGTGTTCAAACACTTGTTGCTTCGCTTCTACGAGAAAAATACTCTTAAAAACCATAAAATTAATAAAATCACAGAAACTTATAGAACTATAATTTTTCATAAAAATTAAAATAAAAACAAGTACACGCTTCGCACGTGGCTATGATACCACTGTTGGAACTTTCAGGCCGCAAAAATAGCTTTTTGCGTTTTGGAAACCCCGAAGTTCCATGCCACCGGATCCGTGCGAAGATTAAAATTTTCATGTACAAGTTTTCTAATCCAAGATCTACACTAGATCTACATGGTAGAGAAGTTATACCTTTGATGCGAAGCCCTTCGCTTATCCCGCTCGCCCAAGGTTCGTCGGATCTCAAGGGTGTCAAGTGAACACCCCTCTATGTGTATCCACACGAACAAAAGGTGGAGAAGAAACCTTAGAGTGTGCTAGCACTCTTGAAAGTTTCGGCCAAGGTGGAGGAGAGGGAGAGAAGAAGATGAGAGGAGGAAGAAGAAGGAGTAGTAAAAATGAGCACACAAAACATTCAACACCACTTAAAGTGCCCGGCCACTTCAAGTGGGGTTTTTAAACTCCATGGAATACTAAGAGTCACAACTCTTGATCTCCCTCATGAGGTGGCACACACATGTACTATCCATGATGATGCGGAACATCATCATTGGCTCATTCTATGCCAACTCACAAATGAGGAAGCATTGGTCAAGTCAAACTTGACCTTTCATCTTCCCTTCTCAAGTCAAGTCAAACTTGGCCTCTTCTCTCCCATGGTTGATCAAATCTAACCATTTGATTCAAACCAATTTAATTTAATGAATCTATATCCATTGAATTAAATTGACTCAATGAATCCAAATCTAATTAGACTCATTTAACACACGAACCAAATTGAGTCCAACTCAATTAGTTTAATTAGAATTACTCTTAATCCAATTTGGTTCATCACATGAACCTAATCCTCTTGGTTCATCATATGAACCTAATCTCCATCTAATTGCCCTTTGTGTGTGACCCTATAGGTTCTTATAACGTTGGCAATGCTCCTAAACCCATTTAGAAGCATAAGTAATGAGCGGTATCTAGCAACACATCATTACTACCCAAGTTATAAGAATGTTGAGATCCAACATCACCTTGTGACTACTAATTGTGACTCTTCATAATATATGATAATGTCCTTCTATCCATGACATCTAGATTGATCAATTTGAGGCATAGACAGTGTCATCCTCTGATCAATCTAAATCTTGAACTCCAAGTAGACTCACTATAATCAAATGAGCTCAATATCTCATATTGACTCATTTGGACATGGTCATGCACTTAGTGGTCTCACTCTATCAAGAATAATGATGTCACTCCCGTTATATAGGAGGGATAGATCCTATCTACATCACTCAAATCCCTCCGCATAATTTGTTACATACCCAGTAATCGCATTTATAGTCCACCCAGTTACGGGTCATGTTTGACGAAGCCAAAGTATGTAACTCCTTATGTAGGGAACCATGGTGACTTCAGGTCCAAGGACTAACAGTCTTACTAATAGCCACATGAGAAAGTATATGACACTCATATAACGATCCATGAAACTTTCTCATGGCGGGTCATTCAGTATACATTATCCAATGCATACCCATGTGTTAACTTGATATCTCTATATCCATGACTTGTGAGATCAAGTCATCGAGTTGACCTACATGCTAGTCTTGTCGTATTAACATTGTCCCTGAATGTTAATACTTGACTAGGAATGATTAAGAGTAGTGTTCTCTATATCATCTCACTATCGATTCAACCAATCGATTGATATAGATAAGAACCTTCTACTCAAGGACGTTATTATACTTAGTTATTTGGCGCCAATACAAGTAAGTATAATAACCAAAACAAATGCCTTTATATACATTGGAATATGATACAATGAGTCCATACAACAATCATCATATGATTGGCTCTAGGGCTCTAACTAACAAAACCTACATTCAACCAATCAATCACACTAATCGTGTATTAACTAGTAATCCAATTAATCCCAAATTCAATAATGAAACAATTACTCTACTCCTTACCTCAATCCAAGATCTCTGTTCTTAATCCACAGCCAAAGAGGAGTTGCTAGAACGAGTGCTGTCGGAAGAAAGTGAGCAGGATCAAGAACACCACAGAACAGAACAGAACTTCACAGCCACGCTTGTTGATCCACAACACTCAATTTCACCTCACAGCCCTCATCCATTGATCCACAACCGAGGATCGTCACTGCTGGAACCCAATATCACCTTCACAGAACAACTCCTCACTGATGAATTAACCTCACGATCACAGAACCCCACCTCCCTGGATCGGATCAAGATGAGGAGATCACAAATTCAACCAAGCATTCCAAATTCAAACAACAACCTAATTCCTCAAACCAAACCTTACCTTCAACCATGAGCTCAATCACACCAAGAAATAGAAAAGTCTAAGATCTGATCCAGTGACGTCAGTAGGAAGAATCGAAGAGTAAGGCTCGAAGTTAGGGCACAAATCAGAGACATAGAAGGAATAAGGTTCGGATTGCTTACCCTTGAAACCCTAACTGCCTCTCCACAGCGATGATCGATGGATCTGGGAAGCTAGTTCCTCACCTCCGTACTCCAAGCCTAATCTACGTCGGCAATCGAGTGGTGGCAGACGCGATGCGGCATCTGCAGTTCGGAGACGAAAGGCGTTGACCGGATATGAGCTTAATCCAGCGTAGCTAGAACAGAAGCTAGGGCTCGGCAAGCACGATTGATCAGGGACGAAGAGAATCGGCCGTCGGTAGCCAAGGAAGCTTGACGTTGGTGAGACTCCAGAGAGGAAAACCTCCGCCGGTGGTGAGCTCGCGGCGATCGGTGGCGACGCGAGAGAGACTCGGTGGCGAGGAGAAGAGATTAGGAAGATGGTTGGGTGGGGAGGCTGGATCAGCATTTTTGGGGAAGAAATAAAAAGAAAAGGAAATATATAATTAAAACATTTCCACACTTAAACGGATATCCCAAACAGGCTTAATCTAAACCCGCCGATCGATCCCCTCAAAACCCTCCGTACGAGCTCCGAAAAATTTCCAGAAAACTTCTAAAAATTCCGAAAAAATTTTATAAGGCTATTTCTCAAATAACCCTATTTATTTAAATTTTCTGATATCTTACATTCTCCCCTACTAATAAAAATTTGATCCCCAAATTTCGCTATAACCAACAGCAAACACTAGAATATAACCAAACAGTACAAATGCTAAAAGGAACTCTAACCCACATACCTTAAGTAAAATGATGGCGGTATCGAGTTCGGATCGTATCCTCCAGCTCCCAAGTAGTCTCCTCGTCAGAATGATGCTGCCATCCAACTTTAACCAGCTGGACCGTCTTGTTTCGCAGCTGACGCTCTCGATGGTCCAGAATCTGTACCAGAACCTCTTCGTAAGTGATGTCAGTCTTAATAGGAACTGATATATTTGACATAACATGTGCTGGGTCGGATACATATCTCCTCAGCATAGATACATGGAATACATCGTGAATGCCAGCTAGAGATGGTGGTAGCGCCAGACGGTAAGCTACTGCTCCAATCCTCTCCAAGATCTGGAATGACCCAATATATCATGGAGCTAACTTACCTCGAAGACCAAATCTCTTTACCCCTTTCGTCGGTGAAACTCTCAGAAATACATGATCACCAATGGAGAACTCCAGGGGTCTCTGTCGCCGATCAATATAACTCTTCTGACGGTCTTGAGCCTTTAACATCCTCCGTCTGATAGTACGAACCAACTCTGCCTCCTGCTGAGCTCTCTGAGGTCCTATCAGCTGGGCCTCCCCAACCTCCTCCCAGAGGGTGGGTGTCCGACAAGGTCTACCATACAACGCCTCAAACGGTGCCATCTAGATAACCGAATGATAGCTGTTATTGTAGGCGAACTCCGCCAAGGGTAGATGGTCCTCCCAACTACTTCCGAAATCCATAACGCAAGACCTCATCAAGTCCTCTAAAGTCTGAATGGTCCGCTCTGACTGTCCATCTGTCTGCGGATGGAATGTCGTACTGAAACGAAGCTGTGTGCCCAAGACCTGCTGCAGACTCTACCAGAATCGGGACGTGAACCATGGGTCTCTATCTTATATAATACTCAAAGGAACACCATGCAATCTGATAATCTCTCGACAATATAACTCTGCTAATCGATCCAGAGAATCAGTCTTTTGAATCGCTATAAAATGTGCAGATTTGGTTAATCGGTCAACGATTACCCAAATCACATCATGGTCTCATCGAGTCCTAGGCAATCCTACCACAAAATCCTTAGTAATGTGCTCCCACTTCCACTCTGGAATAAGGATCCTCTGAAGTAATCCAGCAAGTCTTTGGTGCTCGGCCTTCACCTGCTGACAAACAAGACATCTAGTTACAAAATCTGTGATGTCTTTCTTCATACCGTTCCACCAATAGGAACGCCTCAAATCACGATACATACGAGTTCCACCTGGGTGGATAGCAAATCTAGAACGATGAGTCTCCTGAAGTAACTCCTCTATGACCGGGTGAGACTGAGGCACACATAATCTACCCCAGAAATAAACAATACCCTCGTCATCTCGTGCAAACTCGGTCTGTTGTCCGGAAGATATCTGGTTGCTAATGAACTGTAAATGCTGATCTCCGGCCTGGGCCTCGTGAATCCTCATCCTGATTGACGACTGAGCAACCATAGTAACAAGAATACCTTGCTCTATCTGTCCCTGCTCCTCAAGACCCAACTCGGAGAATCCCTGAATCAAGTCCGTGACTACAACTCAATGGCAAGCTAAATTCCCTCTAGACTTCCTGCTAAGTGCATTAGCAACCATATTAGCTTTACCCGGATGGTAGCTAATAGTACAGTCGTAATCTTTCAGGAACTCCATCCATCTCCTCTGTCAGAGATTGAGTTCCTTCTGTGTAAAAAGATATTTGAGACTCTTATGATCAGTAAGAATCTCAAAAGTACTATAAAGATGATGTTGTCAAATCTTCTAAGAAAAAATAATAGCAGCTAGCTCTAAATCATGTACTGGGTAATTCTTCTTATGCTCCTTCAATTGACGAGAAGCATAAGAGACTACCCTGCCATACTGCATCAGAACAGCGCCCAAGACTTGTAGAAATGTGTCTGTGTAAAGTACGAATCTGTCCTCTCCAGAAGGTAAAACTAAAACTGGTGCCGATACTAATCTCCGCTTCAGTTCCTGAAAGTTGGTCTCACAGGCCTCTAACCAAGTAAACTTCATGCATTTTCTGGTCAGACGTGTCAACGACATAGCAATACTGGAAAAACCCTCAACGAATCGTCTGTAATATCCAGCCAGTCCCAAGAAACTGCGGATCTCCTGAACTGACTTCGGCTGCTCCCAGCCAGTGATAGCCTCGATCTTCTGAGGATCTATTGAAATACCTCAACTTGACACAACGTGTCCTAGAAAACCAACTGAGGATAGTCAAAATGCACACTTGCTGAATTTCGCATACAGATGATGTCGTCAAAGAGTCTCCAAGACTATGCGAAGGTGTTGCGCATGTTCCTCCTCGGAATGTGAATATGTCATCGATAAAGACAATAATGAACTGATCTAGATACTCCAGAAAGATACGGTTCATCAAAACCAAAAATACTACGGGAGCATTGGTAAGCCCAAATGGCATCACCAAAAACTCATAATGTTCGTATCTAGTGCAAAATGCTGTCTTCTGAATATCAGAATCTTTGACTCTCAGCTGATGATATCTAGACCACAGATCAATCTTAGAATACACTGATGTATCTCTGAGCTGATCAAATAAATCCTTGATCCATGGTAAGGGGTACTTATTTCTGATAGTCACTGCATTCGGCTACTTATAATCTATGCACAACCTCATAGTACCATCCTTCTTCTTAATGAATAGTACAGGAGAACCCCACGGAGATACACTAGGGTGAATAAATCCCCTATGTAATAACTCCCGGAGTTGAACCTTTAGTTCATCCAACTCTTTCGGTGTTATACGATAAGGAGCATTCGATGTTGGTGCAGTTTTTGGATTCAACTCAATAGCAAACTCCACTTGCCTTCGGGGAGGCAAACCTGGTAGCTCGTCTAGAAATATGTTTGGATACTCTCGGACCATCGGAACGTTTGAGAGTTGAAGACTACTGCTATCGTCAGCATTAATCAACGGCAATAGAAATCCCTGACACCCATGTGACAGCAGTTTCTGAGCTTGCATTGTAGAAATAGTCAATATCCCATCATCTCTGATGCCAGTGAAATTCCATGAGGGTTGGTTCGGAGGTCGGAAAGTGACCACCCTCTTCTGACAATCAACCGTGGCATGATATGCCAATAGTCAATCCATGCCAAGGATAATATCAAACTCGACCATTTCCAGTACTAACAAATCTACAGTGAGTATAATGTTACCAAAATCTAACGGGCAACCTCTGACCTCCTGAGTGACATCCAATGTATCACCGAATGGTAAGGAGACGGTCAGTCGCCGCAGTCTATGAGTAGGTAGTCTACCAATCTCCCTCATAAATGTACAAGATATAAAGGAATGCGAACTACCAAAACCGACAATCTTCACCTGAAGATGCCTGTCCAGTCCCTGGACAAACTGAAACATATGAGATCTATCCTCGGCAACCAACTCATGACAGAATCTGGATAACCGATTTAATTCGGCGTTATACTCCATCACTGAGCGGTTATTCTGTCGAAGACTCAGAAAATCCTGCCGACGTGTCATCTGATATGCTCAGGGGAAATACTGACTCTCGAATGCCTCCCTAAATCTCGCCCATGTAATATGTTGCTCGCCTATAATCGAGCGCTGCATGTCCCACCAGATTTCTTCCCCGTCCCGTAATTAGAAAGAAGTCAGCTTAGCCTTCTTCCACTCGGAGCAAGCCATATTAAAGAATGTCCGCTCCATAGTTTCTATCCATGACTGAGCCACACTTGGATCAGTCTCCCCGCAGAACAATGTGAATCGGCTTTTCGCCGACTATACTAAGGCTGGGATCCATGCTCATGTCGCAACCATATCAGTAGGGATTGCTGCGAAACTGGGCAGAACCACTGGAGTTGATCCTATGGGTAGTACAGTTGGATAAGTAGGAAGAGATACCACCGGTGCTGCCGCATAAACTGGGGTGGGTACTGCTGGTGGAACTACTGAGTAGACGTAAGTAGGGGCCACTGAAGATACGATGGGCAGTACCGGGTAAGAAGTAACCGGTGCTGCTGGTGCGAGTGCCAAGTATGTAGTAACTGGCATAGGTATCTGTGATGGTACCGAGTATGCAGTAGTAGGTATGGCTAGAGGGGGTGCCGGGTACACTGCGGGTACTACTGGTGGTACAGGCGAGGTAGGTACCTCTGAAGTCGGAACCGTGGAAGTCTGATAAGCAAACGTGCTCAGAATACCCTGAGGGGTCTGTCCCTGCTAGACAGGCTGGACCCTAGCAGACCTCTCTGGAGACTCTATCTCAGGATAATCTATCGCCCTCTTACGTGTGCGACCATGTCTAAGTACTAGAACACATGTGTGTGTCATATCTATAAACAAAATGTTACCCAGATATCACTATAGGTATAAGAACTATAAAATTACCTAATTTTACCAATTTGCCGTTTGGAGATGTCCTGTCGCTGCTTAGTCCCCCAAATAGAACCTCGTCAAATATACCTCGGTATTTCAAATCAAAAAATTGACGGAAATCCGTACAATCCGAAATACTGAAATATCCAATACAAAAACAAGTATCGTCAAATATAAATAGGCACACTTGTTGATCCACAACACTCAATTTCACCTCACAACCCTCATCCATTGATCCACAACCGAGGATCATCACTGCTAGAACCCAAGATCACCTTCACAGAACAACTCCTCACTGATGAATTCACTTCACGATCACAAAACCCCACCTCCCTGGATCGGATCAAGATTAGGAGATCACAAATTCAACCAAGCATTCCAAATTCAAACAACAACCTAATTCCTGAAACCAAACCTTACCTTCAACCATGAGCTCAATCACACCAAGAAACAGAAAAGTCCAAGATCTAATCCAGCGACATCAGTAGGAAGAATCGAAGAGTAAGGCTCAAAGTTAGGGCACAAATCGGAGGCATAGAAGGAATAAGGTTCGAATTGCTTACCCTTGAAACCCTAACTGCCTCTCCACACCGGCGATCGATGGATCTGGGAAGCTAGCTCCTCACCTCCGTGCTCCAAGCCCAATCTACGCCGGCAATCAAGTGATGGCAGACGCGATGCAGCGTCTGCAGTCCGGAGACGAAAGGCGTCGACCAGATCTAAGCTCAATCCAGTGTCGCTAGAACAGAAACTAGGGCTCGGCAAGCACGATTGATCAGGCGCAGAGAGAATTGGTCGCCGGTAGCCAAGGAAGCTTGACGTTGGTGAGACTCCAGAGAGGAAAACCTCCGCCGGTGGTGAGCTCGCGGCAATCGGCGGCGACGCGAGAGAGACTCGGTGGCGAGGAGAAGAGATCAGGAAGATGGTCGGGTGGGGAGGTTGGATCGACATTTTTGGGGAAGAAATAAAAAGAAACAAAAATATATAATTAAAACATTTCCACACTTAAACGGGTATCCCAAACAGGCTTAATCCAAACCCGTCGATCGATCCCCTCAAAACCCTCCGTATGAGCTCCGAAAAATTTCCAGAAAACTTCTGGAAATTCTGAAAAAAATTTATAAGGCTATTTCTCAAATAACCCTATTTATTTAAATTTTACGATATCTTACAGTGGTACTACTCTTGGAATCAAATGTTAATTAATTGGATTGTTAGTAACTCAATTAATTAACGGGCATACAATATCTTAAACACAGGGAGATTAACGCACTCATGATAAGAAGGAGCTCATATTGCAATATGTGATTGGTGCGGTAGTTCAATAATAACCCTTTAGTGGTATGGGTTATTATTGATGAACTTGAGTTGAGTGTTCGGGCCGAACCCAGAAAGCCCAAGCCCATCAGGAGGCCTAAACCAATTCCTCCTCTAGGTCCCTATTGTAGCCTCTATATAAAGCCTTGCATCCACCCATCCATGTGTTGTTGTAGTTGTTTTTGGTTTTGGTTTTCGGCGCCACCTCCTCCTTTCCTAGGGCCAGCGACACCTCTTCTTTTTCTAGGGTTGATGACACCTCCTCCTCCTAGGGCTGGCACCACCTCTTCCTCCTAGGGCCAGCACCACCTCCTCCTCCTAGGTCAGCGCCACCTCCACCTCCTTGCTAGTGGCTGGCACCTCCTCCTTGCTAGGGCCAGCGCCTCCTCTTGCATCCTTTGTGGATGGCAGCTTGGAAAAGAAGAAGAACAGGAGAAGGTGTCCGATCCTAGCTATTCTCTTGGTGGTTGGCGGTTTGGAAACAAAGAAGGGAAGGGTATTTGTTATCTTGGTAGATCATCGCTCATACGACGTCCAAGAAGAGGAGAGGAATACAACAGAAGATTAAGAGGTCTTTAGCTATAAAAGAAAGGTACAGCTAGTTTTTTTTATTCCGTTACATAATTAGTTTAGTTTTCTTTGCATCGATTTTAAATACCAACACAAGAGGCCGGTGATCTTGTATTTTGATCAAGGTGTGCTTTGATCCATCAAGAACTTGCTTGATTGATCAAACACATGTATTATCAAACATGCAGGTTGCTAGGAAAAGTTCTATACTTGTATAATTTTTGTATAGGGAAATTGAAATAGAACAGAATTCCAGTGCCTTCAAGTGGTATCAGAGAGAGTTTTCTGGCTTTGTGTGATTGGTTTTCGGTTAAATTATGCACTGCTCATATATAAGTTTAGGTAGGATAATAGTAGGATTTGCTAGAAAGATAAACTCTGTGGTTGCAGACATCCTGGGTCCAACTATTATGGCTTTGTCTATTGATGTATGATTTAAACCCTCGGGCATGTCGAGGTTGTGATGTGTGTGCATGATTGTAATAATTAAATACAGTCAGTTGTTATATTATTGTTTACATTCTGTTCGATCTAGAATACATGTAAATTCCTTTGTGAAATATAGGATCGATAAATGTAAATTTTTTATTTCTTTTTTGTTGCGGCTTGTATCCTTGCTGTGAGTGGTGCTATTTTAAGGACCGAAGGCGCGGTGAAGAAGGAAGCAATATAGACGCGATGGCTTGATCCATTGGTGGCATATTGGAGGATAGCAATGGATGAGGCCATAATAGTTGAAAATTTTATTTTCATATTTATTGCCTTTATATGCTGTTTTTATATGTTGTGATTCTATTTTTATGTGTTGTGATGTGTGTGCATGTTAAAATTCCTCAATTTAAATAACTAAGTAGAAGAGGGATTATTTAAATAAATCTCACGGTCTCCAATACTGGTTTGTAAGTGATGCATTCAAACTTGCGCTTTGGCTTTAAGTGCCTTCCTCCATATCAGATGAGTTTGTTTGCGGATCACTAGATCAAACTTCCTTTATAAATGATTATAGGAAATTATTTAGGTATGTGTGATCTTCTCCATCTGAAGGGGCGCAATCCTAATTAATGGACTAAGCATCAAGTAATGGTATATACTTAGGCGCATTTAATAGTATCCTCCCAATCGGAGTCACTGCTATTATTTATGTGACTGAAGATTAACCAACTATTAATTTTATTTGTCATAAAATTAGGTTGACAAGATAATAAAATTAATGGGTAAGACCTCCTCTTACAAATGTTTGAATTAGTATAGGTCCACACTATCGTGGTATATGAAATTCATGGTGTTTTGAGGTGTTGGTGAGTTTAAATTATATTGTTTGAGCAATCAATATTATTTTAAATTCTAAAGTTTTGACTAAATATTTTATTTTTTGATTCTCAAGATTTTAAAATGGCTTTCAATCTTCTTGCTGTTATTTTAAAAGAAAATAAACTTACTGGTCCAAATTATATTGATTGGAAACAGAACTTGGACATTGTCTTAACTATTGAAGAATACAAGTTCGTACTTCTTGAGATCTGTCCTAGCATGCCTGATAAGGATTGTAGTGAAGAGGAGATAGAGAGACATAGGAAATGAGTTAAGGCAGATGAGATGGCGCGGTGTTACATTTTGGCTTCTATGTCAAATATGTTGCAACATCAGCATCAAGTCATACCCACTGCCTATGACATGATGCTCAATCTCAAGGAACTCTTCGGACACCAGAATCGGGCTGCCAGGCAGGAGAAACTTAATGACGACCGCCATGAGAAACTTAATGACGACCACCATGACTGAGGGGATACCCGTGAGGGATCATATCCTCAAGATGATGGCTCATTTGAATGAGATGGAAGTCCATGGAGCTGAAATCGATGGAGAAACCCAAGTTGATATCATTCTCCAAATGCTACCCAAGAGTTTTGAGCAGTTCCGCCTGAACTATAAGGATTTATTCATTGGCAGAACTTCTAACAGAACTCCAAGTGGCAGAAGGGTTATTTCGTCAAAGTTCTCAAGTTCACATTGCTAAAAACATTTCTGCCTCTAAGCCGAAAGGCGAAAAGAAGAAGAAAAAACAAATTGGTTCGACAAAGGAAGTGATTCGACCTCAAGGGACTGGGTCGCAGGCAGGTGTGAAGAAGTTGAAGGGCAAGTCCTTCACATGCAAGCAGTCTGGACATTGGAAGTGGACTGTCCTCACATAAAGGAGAACAATAAAGGTATATCTTATTCATTAGTTAATGAAACATGTTTAGCGGTGTTATCTACCGGTACCTGGTGTGTAGATACGGGAGCCACTGATCATATCTGTAATTCATTGCAAGGATTTCAGGAAACCAGACGACTACATGAAGGGGAGATCACCGTCTTCAAGGCAATGTTACGAGAGTGGCAGCTGTTGCAGTGGGAGATGTTTATTTATCTTTTGATTGGAATAAAACTTTGAGTTTGAAAAATTGTCTTTACGTACCATGTTTTAAAAAGAACTTGATTTCAGTTTCTAAATTATTAATGGATGGATATTTTGTTTCTTTTGATGACAAAGTGGTTGTCAATAAAAATAGGGTGGTTATCTGTTCTGGTGTGTTGGTTGAGAATTTGTATACTCTTAATCCAATAACTTCCATGATGTTAAAAATGGAAATTGTTAGGATGTATACTAAAAGTCTAGCTTCTTGTATGAACATTTATATTTTGAAATGAGAATCACTCTGGTCAAATGTTGCATGTTAATGCAGTTGTCCATTTAATTTATATTGTAGATAACATGGTGTATGGTGCCACACAGAAGATCATGTTATCAGTTCCTTATAAATTATAAATAGCCGCTTACGACCGAGATGGATAGGGACAAACCATTGGAATGATTGTAGTGTAATTTGGAATTAGTTTGTCTTGACTATATAATTATACTAGTACACTATGTGTGTATTGAGAAGGACCTTTTGAGGTTGTTCTTTTTATACTGACTACATAAAAGAATAAAACTGCTGTTATTATGGATGTACGTACTCTTAATTCCAATATAATAACAAACACATATACTTAGTATTTATTTCTTTAATTTATCAAAGGGTGAGATTTATTCAGTTAAATCAATAGGCCCGATAAGTTGGGAAATAATATTATTTATATGGTGTATTATTGATTATAAAATGAAACTATGTTCTAGTAATATAGGTTGATGATGTCCCCTTGAGGAGCTCATAAGGATTATCATGTAAACCCTACAGGTGGACTTAGTCCGACATGATAATAAAGTTGAGTGGTACTACTCTTGGAGCTAAATGTTAATTAAGTGAGTTTGTCAGTAACTCATTTAATTAACAGACATACGATATCTTAAACACAGGGAGACTAACGCACTCATGATAAGTAGGAGCCCATATTGTAATATGAGATTGGTGCGGTAGTTCAATAATAACTATTTAGTGGTATAAGTTATTATTGATGAACTTGAGTTGGGTGTTCGGTTCAAACACAGGAGGCTCAAGTCCATCAGGAGGCCAAAATCAATTCCTCCTCTCGGTCCCTGTTGTAACCTCTATAAAGCCTCGCATTCACTGGTTTTGGTTTTGCTTCCTACCCAAGAAAGGGGTTGGCCACATTCTTGCTTGGTGCCTAACCAAGGGGCTAGCCAAGCCTTGCTTCCTACCCAAGAAAGGGGTTGACCAAGCCTTGCGTGGTGCCCAAGCAAGGGGTCGGCCAAACCAAAAGAAAAGAAAAGAAAAAGAAAAGAAAAGAAAAAAAAAAAAAAGAAAAGAAAAAAAAGGGAGATTTTTTCTCAACAGAATTAGAGATTTTTCTAAAAAGAATTATGTTAATTCTTTCCTAGAGATTTTTCTAAAAAGAATTATGTTGATTCTTTCTTAGAAATTTTCTAAAAATAATTATACTAATTCTTTCTTAAGAAATTTTTCTAAAAAGAATTATGTTAATTCTTTTCTAGAGATTCTTTTTTCTAAACAAAAATATATTACTTTTTCTCCTTTTTTATCTGGGGCAAAAGGTTATAAAAGGAGAGGAGGTTGTGCCAAAAAAATCAATAATTCAATTAAGAAGTGATAAGTTTTTCTCCACAACTAAAAGCCCTCTCCTTTCCCTTAAGGTCGGCGCCTTTTTTTTCTTTTCTTTCCTCTAGGGTCGGCGCCCCACTTCTTTTCTTCTTCCCTTTTCTTCCCTCTAGGGCTAGCACCCCATCTTCTCTTGATGGTCGGAACTTGGAGGAAAAGAAAACAAAGAGACGAAGCTCCTTGGTGGTCGGCGGCTTGGAGGAGAAGAAGAAGAAGAAGGCGTTCCTTTCTTTGCATCTTTTGGTGGTAGGCGGCTTGGAAACAAAAGGGGTTCGAGTGTTTTTGTCTTGGTAGATCATCGCCCACACAACGTCCAAGAAGAGGAGACGAATATGACAGAAGATCAAGAGGTCTTTGTCTACGAAGAAAGGTACAACTAATTAATTTTTCCGCAGCACAACTAGTTTTGCTTTCTTTGTATGGATCCTGAAATACCAACACAAGAGGCTAGCGATTTCGTGTTTTCATTTTTGTGCTTCAATTTTGTGTTTCAATCTTGTGCTTTGATTGAGAGCTCTGTAGTTAAAACTAAGGTTACTGTGAGAAGTTTAAATATTCAATTTCTTTGAATGGCTTTGTCTAGGAAGTGGTGGATGATCCCATAACCAAGAAGGTCTAGTGCCTCGCCAACAACCTGGAAGTCAATCCTTGAAATAAATATTTAATCAACTTCTGTAATATGGTTTAACTTCTGAAGAACACAAGGGTTGAACTTGGAGTAAAAATGTTAAGTTTCATTTCCAATCTAAGTTTAACTTTTGAAGAACGAACTTGGAGTAAAAATGTTAAGTTCTGTTTCCAATCCAAGTTTAACTTCTCTAGAGCACATGGGTTACTAGGAAATGTTCTGTGCTTATACAAATTTTTGTACAGGGGAAACAGAATGGTATTCCGAGTAGCACCCAACAAGTGGTATCAGAGCTAGTTTTTTGCCTCTGTGTGTTTGGTTTTCGGTTAAATTATGCACTGCTCATACATAAGTTTAGGCCTAATAATAGTAGGATGTGCTAGATAGATTAACTCTGTGGTTGCAGGCATCCTAGATCCAACTATTATGGCTTTTTATGTGCTTGTGTGAGATTTGGACCCTCGGGCTTGTCGAGGGCATTTTATGTGTGTGCATAATTTTAATTATTAAATACAGCAGGAGCTGTATTAGTTTTTGGATTTTACATTCTGTTTGATCTACATTACATGTACATCCCCTTATGGAATATAGGATCGATAAATGTAAAATTTTATTTTTGTCGTGGATCGTATCCTTGCAAGGCGCAGTGCTATTTGAGGACCAGAGGCGTAGAGAAAAAGGAACCAAGATAGACACGACGACATGTCCCGTTGGTGGCGGCTAGGGTCAGCGGCATACGGAGGACATCTATGGATGATCCCATAATAGTTGAAAAATTATTTTTTCATATTTATTGCCTTTATATGCTGTGATGTGTATGCCTTTATGTGTATGTGTGATATGTGTGCATGTTAAAATTCCTTGTTTAAATAACTAAGTGGGAGAGGGTTATCTAAATAAATTCCACGGTCTCCATTACTGGTTTGTAAGTGATGCATTCAAACTTGCGCGTTGGCTTTAAGTGCCTTCCTCCACATCGGATGAGTTTATTTGCAGATCACTAGATCAAACTTCCTCTATGGATGATTATAGGAAATTATTTAGTTTTATGTGATCTTCTCCATCTGAAGGGGCACAATCCTAATTAATGGACTAAGGATCAAGTAATGGTATACACTTAGGCATATTTAATAGTATCCTCCCCATCGGAGTCACTGATATTATATTGTGTGATCGAAGACAAACCAACTATTAATTTTATTTGTCATAAAGTTAGGTTGACAAGATAATAAAATTAATGGGTAAAACCTCGTCTTACAAATGTTTGAATTAGTATACGTCCACACTATCGTGGCATACTAAATTCACGGTGTTTTGAGGTGTTGGTGAATTTAAATTATATTATTTGAGGGATCAATATTATTTTAAATTCTAAAGTTTTGACAAAATATCTTATTTTGTGATTCTCAGGATTTCAAAATGGCTTTCAATCCTCTCGCTATTATTTTAAAAGAAAACAAACTTACTGGTCCCAATTATATTGATTGGAAACGAAACTTGGACATTGTCTTAACTGTTGAGGGATATAAGTTCATATTTTTTGAGGTATGTCCTTACGAACCTAATTGCGATTCTAGTGAAGAGGATATTGACAGGCACAGGAAATGGGTCAAAGCAGATGAGATGGCGCGGTGTTACATTTTGGCATCTATGTCAAATGTGTTGTAACATCAGCATCAGGTCTTACCTACTGCCTATAACATGATATACAATCTCAAAGAACTCTTCGGACACCAGAATCAGACCGCTAGGTAAGAGGTTATGAGAAACTTGATGACGACCACCATGACTGAGGGGACACCTGTAAGAGATCATATCCTCGGGATAATGGCTCATTTGAATGAAATACAAATCCTTGGAGCTGAAATCAATGGGGAAACCCAGGTCGATATCATTCTCCAAATGTTACTCAAGAGTTTTGAGCAGTTCCGGCTGAATTATAATATGAACAAAAGGACATATTTGTTGGCAGAACTTCTGATAGAACTTCAAGCAGCAGAAGGGCTATTTCATCAAAATTCTCAAATTCACATTGCTGAAAACGTTTCTGCTTCTAACCTGAAAGGCAGGAAGAAGAAAAAGAAACAAGTTGGTTCAGCAAAGAAGGTGATTCGACCTCAAGGGACTGGACCGCAAGCAGGGGTGAAGAAGCCAAAGCGCAAGTGCTTCACATGCAAGCAGACTGTGGACTGTCCTCATAGAAAGTAGAACAATAAAGGTATTTCTTATTTATTAGTTGTTGGAACATGTTTAGCGGTGTTATCTACCAGTACCTGGTGTGTAGATATGAGAGCCACTGATCATGTCTGCAATTCATTGCAGGGGTTCCAGGAAACTCGACAACTACATGAAGGGGAGATTACCGTCTACATGGGCAATGCTACGAGAGTGGTGATTGTTGCAGTGGGAGATGTTTATTTATATTTTGATAGTAATAAAACATTGATTTTGAGAAATTGTCTTTATGTACCAGTTTTAGAAAGAACTTGATTTTAGTTTCTAAACTATTTATGGATGGATATTCTGTTTCTTTTGATGGCAAAGTAGTTGTCAAGAAAAATAGTGTAGTTATCTATTCTGGTACGTTGGTTGATAATTTGTATACTCTTAATCCAATAACTCCCATGATACAACAATAGGAAATTTAAAAGAGAGAGATTTTAATCTTTCCCTTTTAGAATTACCAAATTCATTTTGGGGATATACTCTGGAAACGGCAGTGAAAATTCTGAACTTGGTACCTTCTAAGTCAGTACCCTCTACTCCCACAGAATTGTGGAATGGGCGTAAGCCTAATTTGAAACACATTCAGATTTGTGGTAGTCCAGCACATGTGCTAAAGGGAGATGCTGATAAGTTGGAATCACGTACAGAAGTTCGCTTGTTTGTAGGATATCCTAAAGGAACGAAAGATGGTTTATTTTATAGTCCTAAAGATCAGAAGGTCATTGTTAGCATCAATGCCCAATTTTTAGAAGAGGACTACGTGATGAACCACAAGCCCATGAGTAAAATTGTTCTTGAGGAAATAAAAGAGGACACACCTAATTTAGTACCAACGGTACAAGATGAGATATTTCAGGTATTGCCTTGTCGTAGTGGGAGGGTTGTTCGGCAACCTGATTGATTCATGTTTTTGGGAGAGTCTTCGGACTTGATCCCTGGTGAACATGAACCTAATCTATGGACATATGATGAAGCACTCTAAGATAAAGATGCAGCATCTTGGCAAAGCGCAATGAACTCCGAAATAGAATCTATGTATTCTAATCAGGTCTGGGAGCTTGTAGAACCACCAAATGGTGTAAAAGCCATTGGATATAAATGGGTCTACAAAAGAAAAAGAGGGATAGAGGTGGAAACCTTCAAAGCAAGGCTTGTTGCAAAAGGGTATACTCAAAAAGAGGGAATCGATTATGAGGAAACCTTTTTGTAGGTAGTCATGCTCAAGTCTATCCAGATTCTTTTATCTATTGCTGCTTATATGGATTATGAGGTTTGGAAAATGGATGTCAAGACAGCTTTCCTTAACGGAAGTCTTGAAGAAAATATCCATATGAAGCAACCAGAGGGATTCATTGCGAAGGGCAAAGAGCATCTTGTATGCAAGCTCAATCTAGTTCATTTATGGACTAAAGCAAGCTTCGAGATCTTGGAACATCCGGTGTGATTAAGTGATCTAGTCTTATGGATTCATTCAGTGTCCAGATGAGTCTTGTGTATACAAGAAAAGTGATGGAAACGTCGTGGTATTTCTTGTCCTATAGTAGATGACATTTTGCTCATTGCCAACAATGTCAAAGTGTTGTCAGACGTAAGGGTGTGGTTGTCCAAGAAATTCAATATGAAGGACTTGGGAGAATGTGGACATATTCTTGGGATCAAAATAATAAGGGATTGTAAGAAAAGAATGTTGTACTTATCCCAAGCTTCATACATCGATACTATCCTAGCTCGTTTTAGCATGCAAAACTCCAAGAAAGGTTTTCTACCTTTTCGGCATGGAGTGCCTTTATCTAAAGAGATGTGTCCTAAAACATCAAAGAGGATAGAGGAGATGAAGGCAGCTCCTTATGCTTCAGCTGTAGGAAGACTAATATATGCAATGCTCTGTACAAGATCGGATATCTATTTTGTTGTGGGCATGGTTAGCAGATATCAAAGTAATCCAGGATAGGGACATTGGGCTACCGTAAAGTATATATTAAAGTACCTGAGAAGGACTAGAGATTATATGTTAGTTTACTAGGCAAATGATTTGCTCCATGTAGGTTACACGAATTCGGATTTCCAATCAGATAGGGACAATAGTACGTCAACCTCGGGGTATGTGTTTACTTTGGGAGGTGGAGCCATAACATGAAGGAATGTTAAGTAGAAATGCATTTCGGACTCCACTATGGAAACTGAATATATGGCAACCTCTGAGTCAACCAAAGTAATAGTATGGCTCAAAAACTTCTTGATGGACTTAGATGTGATTCCTGGTTTACCCAAAATTATCACAATTTATTGTGATAATAGTGGTGCAATAGCAAACTCGAAGGAACCACGAGCCCATAAGGCAAGTAAACACATTGAGCGCAAATACCACCTGATACGAGATATCATAAAGCGAGAAGAAGTTGTTGTCACCAAGATAACATGAGCAGATAACCTGGCAGATCCTTTCACTAAGGCCCTTCCGGCGAGAGCTTTTGATGGGTATGTTGAGGGGATGAGAATCAGATGTATGGCAGCATAGTCTTTTAGTATAAGTGGGAGATTGTTAGGATGTATACTAAAAGTCTAGATTTTTGTATGAACATTTATATTTTGAAATGAGAATCACTCTGGTTAAATATTGCATGTTAATGCAGTTGTCCATTTAATTTATATTGTAGATAACATGATGTGTGGTGTCATACAGAAGATCATGTTATCAGTTCCTTATAAATTATAAATAGTAGCTCACGATCAAGATGGATAGGGAAAAACTATTGGAATGGTTGTAGTGTAATTTGGAATTAGTTTGTCTTGACTATATAATTACACTAGTACACTATGTATGTATTGAGCAGGACCATTTGAGGTTGTTCTTTTTATACTGACTGCATAAAAGAACAAAATCTCTATTATTATGGATGTGCGTACTCTTAATCCCGATATAATAACAAACACATATACTTAGTACTTATTTCTTTAATTTATCAAAGGGTGAGATTTATTCAGTTAAATCAATAGGCCCGATAAGTTGGGAAATAATATTATTTATATGGTGTATTGTTGATTATAAAAGGAAACTCTATCCTAGTAATCTAGGTTGATGATGTCCCCAAACAAGGTGGCGGCCAAGCCTTGCTTCCTACCTAAGAAAGGGGCCAGCCAAGACTTGCTCGGTGCCCAAGCAAGGGGCTGGTCAAACCAAAAGAAAAGAAAAAAAAAAGAAATTTTTCTCAACAGAATTAGAGATTTTTATAAAAAGAATTATGTTAATTCTTTTCTAGAAATTTTTCTAAAAATAATTATGTTGATTCTTTCTTAGAAATTTTATAAAAAGAATTATACTAATTCTTTCTTAAGAAATTTTTCTAAAAAGAATTATGTTAATTCTTTTCTAGATATTCTTTTTCTAAACAAAAATCTATTACTTTTTCTCCTTTTTTATCTAGGCCAAAGGGTTATAAAAGGAGAGGAGGTTGTGCCACAAAAATCAATAATTCAATTAAAAAGTGATAAGTTTTTCTCCATAACTAAAAACCCTCTCCTTTCTCTTAAGGTCGGCGCCTTTTTTTTTTTTTTCTTTTCTTTCCTCTAGGGTCGGCGCCCCACTTCTGTTCTTCTTCCCTTTTCTTCCCTCTAGGGCTGGAGCCCCATCTTGTCTTGGTGGCCGAAGCTTGGAGGAAAAGAAAACGAAGAGACGAAGCACCTTCGTGGCCAGCGGTTTGGAGGAGAAGAAGAAGGAGGAGGCGTTCCTTTCTTTGCATCTTTTGGTGGTAGGTGGCTTGGAAACAAAAGGGGTTCGAGTGTTTTTGTCTTGGTAGATCATCACCCACACAACATACAAGAAGAGGAGAGGAATACGGCAGAAGATCAAGAGGTCTTTGTCTTTGAAGAAAGGTACAACTAGTTATTTTTTCTGTAGCACAACTAGTTTTGTTTTCTTTGTATAGATCCTGAAATACCAACACAAGAGGCTTGTAATTTCGTGTTTTCATTTTTGTGCTTCGATTTGGTGTTTCAATCTTGTGCTTTTATTGAGATCCCTGTAGTTAAACCTAAGGTTACTGTGAGAAATTTAAATATTCAATTTCTTTGAAAGGCTTTGTCTAGGAAGTGGTGGATGATCCCATAACCAAGATGGACTAGTGCTTCGCCAATGACCTGGAAGCCAATCCTTGAAATAAATATTTAATCAACTTCTGTAATATAGTTTAACTTCTGAAGAACACAAGGGTTGAACTTGGAGTAAAAATGTTAAGTTTCATTTCCAATCCAAGTTTAACTTTGAAGAACGAACTTGGAGTAAAAATGTTAAGTTCCGTTTCCAATCCAAGTTTAACTTCTGAAGAGAACATGGGTTGCAAGGAAACATTCTGTGCTTGTACAAATTTTTGTACAGGGGAAATAGAATGGTATTTTGAGTAGCACCCAACAAAAATTAATAACACATCTTCTAATTCTAATAAGAGAAAGTAACATTGGAAAATGAACTAAACATATCTTTGGCATCTAAGGTTGGGTTATATTAACTTGAGTAGGATTCAAAGGTTAATAGCCGATGGACCTTTGGGTTCATTGGTAGTGGAAAACTTTCCGACCTGCGAGTCTTGCTTGGAAGGAAAAATGACCAAGAGACATTTTAAGACAAAGGGGTATAGAGCCAAAGAAGTGTTGGAATTGGTTCATTCTGATTTGTGTGGGCCTATAACTATCCATACAAGAGGTGGTTTCGAATATTTTATCTCTTTTATAGACGACTATTCGAGATATGGGTACATTTACTTGATGCACCACAAGTTTGAGTTCTTTGATAAGTTCAAAGAGTACAAGGCTGATGTGGAGAAATGTCATGGTAAAAGTATCAAGACACTACGGTCTGATCATGGTGGAGAGTACCCCTTAGGAGAGTTTAGGAGTTACTTATCAGAGGTCGGGATTCAATCCCAATTGTCTGCACCTGGTACACCCCAATAGAATGGTGTGTCGGAACGAAGGAATATGACTCTTATGGAAATGGTTAGATCAATGATGAGTTATTTAGAATTACCAAATTCATTTTGGGGATATTCTCTGGAAATGGCGGCGTACATTCTGAACTTGGTACCTTCTTAGTGAGTCCCTTCTACCCCCATAGAATTATAGAATGAGCGTAAGCCTAGTTTGAAACACATTCGGATTTGGGGTAGTCCAGCACATGTGCTGAAGGGAGACGCTGATAAGTTGAAATCACATACAGAAGTTCGCTTGTTCGTGGGATATCCTAGAGGAACGAAAGGTGGTTTGTTTTATAGTCCTAAAGATCAAAAGGTCATTATTAGCACCAATGCCCGATTTTTAGAAGAGGACTATGTAATGAACCACAAGCCCATGAGTAAAATTGTTCTTAAGGAAATAAGAGAGGACGCGCCTAATTTAGTACCAACGGTACAAGATGAGATACCACAAGTAACTTTAACATGTGTCACAAATGATGCACAATTACAGGTAGTGCCTCGTCGTAGTGGGAGGGTTGTTAGGCAACCTTAAAGATTCATGTTTTTGGGAGAGTCTTCAGACTTGATCCTTGGTGAACATGAATCTGATCCCTGGACATATGATGAAGCACTCCAAGATAAAGATGCAGCATCTTGGCAAAGTGCAATGAACTCTGAAATAGAATCTATGCATTCTAATCAGGTCTGGGAGCTTGTAGAACTACCAAATGGTGTAAAAGTCATTGGATGTAAATGAGTCTACAAAAGGAAAAGAGGAACAGACAGGAAGGTGGCAACCTTTAAAGCGAGGCTTGTTGCGAAGGGGTATACTCAGAAAGAGGGAATCGATTATGAGGAAACTTTTTTGCCGGTAGCTATGCTTAAGTCTATCCAGATTCTTTTTTCTATTGTTGCTCATATGGATTATGAGGTTAAGCAAATGGATGTCAAGACAGCTTTCCTTAACAGAAGTCTTGAAGAAAACATCTATATGAAGCAACTAGAGGGATTCATTGCGAAGGGCATAAAGAATCTTGTATCTAAGCTCAATCGGTCCATTTAAGGACTGAAGCAAGCTTCAAAATCTTGGAACATCCAGTTTGATGAAGTGATCCGGTCTCATGGATTCATTCAGTGTCTGGATGAGTCTTGTATATATGAAAAGTGACAGAAACGTGGTGGTATTTCTTGTACTATACGTAGATGACATTTTGCTCATTGGCAACAAAGTCAAAGTGTTATCAGACATAAGGGTATGAATGTCCAAGCAGTTTGATATACAAGACTTCGGAGAATGTGGACATATTCTTGGGATCAAAGTAATAAGGAATCGCAAGAAAAGGATGTTGTGCTTATCCTAAGCTTCATACATCAATATTATCCTAGCTTGTTTTAGCATGCAAAACTCCAAGAAAGGTTTCTACCTTTTCGGCATGGAGTACCTTTATCTAAAGAAATGTGTCCTAAGACACCAAAGGATATAAAGGAGATGAAGGCAGTTCCTTATGCTTCGACTGTAGGAAGCCTAATGTATGTGATGCTATGTACGAGACCGGATATCTGTTTTGTCGTGGGCATGGTTAACAGATATCAAAGTAACCCAGGACCGTGGCATTGGACTGTCATAAAGCATATATTAAAGTACCTTAAAAGGACTAGAGATTATATACTGGTTTACCAAACAGATGATTTTCTCCCTGTAGGTTACACGGATTCGGACTTCTAATCAGATAGGGACAGTAGTAAATCAACCTCGGGGTATGTGTTTACTTTGGGAGGTGGAGCCATAGCATGAAGGAGTGTTAAGCAGAAATGTGTTTCAGACTCCACCATGGAAGCTGAGTATGTGGCAGCCTCTGAGGCAGCGAAAGAAGTTGTATGGCTCAGAAACTTCTTGATGGACTTAGATGTGATTCTTGGTTTGCGCAAAGTTATCACAATTTATAGTAATAATAGTGGTGTTGTACCAAACTCGAAGAAACCACGAGCCCATAAGGCAAATAAACGCATTGACCGTAAGTAGCACCTATTACGAGACATCTTAAAATGAGGAGAGGTTGTTGTCACCAAGATTACATCAGTAGATAACCTGGCAGATCCTTTCACTAAGTCCCTTCTGGCGAGAGCTTTGGATAGGCATATTGAGGGGATGGGAATCAGATGTATGGTAGCATTTATGGTAGCATAGTCTTTTAGTATAAGTGGGAGATTGTTGGGATGTATACTATAAGCCTAGCTTTTGTATGAACATCTGTTTTGAAATATTTTGAAATGAGAATCACTTTAGTCAAATGTTTGCATTTTATATTTATATATATGTCAATGCAGTTGTCCATTTAATTTATATTGTAGATAACATGGTGTGTGGTAACACACAGAAGATCATGTTATCGATTCCTTATAAATTATAAATAGTAGCTCACAACCAAGATGGATTGGGGCAAACCATTAGAACGGTTATAGTGTAATTTGGTATTAGTTTGTCTTGACTATAAAATTACACTAGTATATTATGTGTGTATTGAGTAGGATCATTTGAGGTTGTTTGATTTGTACTGACTACATAAAAGAACAGAACCTCTTTTATTATGGATGTACGCCCTCTTAATCCCTATATAATAACAAGCACATATACTTACTATTTATTTCTTTAACTTATCAATGGGTAAGATTTATTGGTTAAATTAATATGCTCGATGAGTTGGGAAATAGTATTATTTATATGGTGTGTTGTTGATTATAGAAGGAATCTATATCCTACTTATTTAGGTTGATGATGTCCCCTTGAGGAGCTCATAAGAATTATCATGTAAACCCTGTAGGTGGACTTAGTCCGACATGATAATAAAGTTGAGTGGTACAACTCTTGGAATTAGATGTTAATTAATTGGGTTGTCAGTAACTCAATTAATTAACGGACATGCGATATCTTAAACACAGGGAGATTAACGCACTCATGATAAGAAGGAGCCCATATTGTAATATGGGATTGGTGCGGTAGTTCAATAATAACCTTTTAGTGGTATGGGCTATTATTGTTGGACTTGAGTTGAGTGTTCGGGTTGAACCCAGAAATCCCAAGCCCATCAGGAGGCCTAAACCAATTCCTCCTCTAGGTCCCTGTTGTAGCCTCTATATAAAGTCTCTCATCCACCCATCCACATGTTGTTGTAGTTGTTGTTGGTTTTGGTTTTTGGCGCCACCTCCTCCTTTCCTAGGGCTGGCCACACCTTCTCTTTTTCTAGGGTCGGCGGCACCTCCTCCTCCTAGGGCCGGTGCCACCTCCTCCTCCTAGGGCCAGCGCCACCTCCTTGCTAGTGGTTGGCGCCTCCTCCTTGCTAGTGTCGGTGCCTCCTCTTGTATCCTTTATGGATGGTAGCTTGGAAAAGAAGAAGAAGAGGAGAAGGTGCCCGATCCTAGCTATTCTCTTGGTGGTCGGTGGTTTGGAAACAATGAAGGGTAGGGTGTTTGTTATCTTGGTAGATCGTCACCCACACGACGTCCAAGAAGAGGAGAGGAATATAGTTGAAGATCAAGAGGTCTTTAGATACAAAAGAAAGGTACAACTAGTTCTTTGATTCCGCTGCGTAATTAGTTTAGTTTTCTTTGCATCAATTTTGAATACCAACACAAGAGGCCAGCGATCTTGTATTTTGATCAATGTGTGCTTTGATCCATTAAGAACTTGCTTGATTGATCAAACATATGTCTGATCGAACATGCGGGTTACTAGGAAAAGTTCTGTACTTGTACAATTTTGTACAGGGAAATTGAAACAGAACGGAATTCCAGCGCCTTCAGTAGTTCCCGGTTTGTTAGAGTTTGTTAGGAGTTGAAGTCTTCACCTGAGCTTCATGCAATAATCTTTTTAAGGAAACTTTTTTGTACTCCAGATATACCTCTTTTATCATTTGTGACTAATATTAATGATGAGATATGCATATGAACACGTCATTATAATTGTAAAAGATTCTAGAAGATATTTCTCACCAAGTTTGCCAGGCTATCATACTTATATACTTT
This sequence comes from Zingiber officinale, assembly GCF_018446385.1. Lineage (NCBI taxonomy): Eukaryota > Viridiplantae > Streptophyta > Magnoliopsida > Zingiberales > Zingiberaceae > Zingiber > Zingiber officinale. The sequence continues at coordinate 38,248,770 of NC_055999.1, forward strand.
TGTTAAGCATGTTTCGACCGATCATTTAAGACGGTCATGTATATATTGAGAATACTTCCTGCTAAGCATGTTCCATCCAAGAATGTTTATCAACTTTATGAGGCTGAGTGCCCTTATTCTTGGTCGGGTTATACCCGGCTGAGTACATACACACACGCTAGCGCTTGCTAGGCTTTCAATCGGTCGGTAATATACTAAGAGCTTCTTATAAGGCTAAGTGTCTTTGTGCTCGATCAATCTTTACCTGACCGAAAGCATGCAGGCACACATTGGTGTTCACTCGATCTTCCCTCAGTCGATAATATACTACAAGCTTCTATAAGGCTAAGTGTCATTATGCTCTGTCAGGCTTTGCCTGACTGATCATGTGTAGGCACATGGGTGCTCGCTCGGCCTTCACTTGGTCGGTAATATACCACAAGCTTCTATAAGGCTAAGTACCTTTACGCTCAGTCGAGCTTTGTCTGCTCGAGCGCGTGTGGGCATACATTGGTGCTCGCTCGGCCTTCACTCGTTCGATAATATACTAAGAGCTTCTTATAAGTCTAAGTGTCTTTACATTCGGTCGGGCTTTGCCTAACCGAAAGCGTGTAGGCACACATGGGTGCTCGCTCAGCCTTCACTTGGCCGGTAATATACTACGAGCTTCTATAAGGCTAAGTGCCTTTATGCTTAGTCGGCCTTTGCTTGACTGAACGCGTGTATGCACATAGGTGCTCGCTCTACCTTCACTCGACCAGTAATGTACTATAAACCTATATAAAGCTAAGTTCCTTTATGCTCGGTCGGCTTTATCTGACTGAACTCATGTATGTACATAGGTGCTCGCTCGTCCTTCACTCGGCCAGTAATGTACTATAAACCTCTATAAAGCTAAGTGTCTTTATGCTCGGTCGGGCTTTTCCTGACCAAACGTGGGTAGGCACATGGGTGCTTGCTCAACCTTCACTTAGCCAGTAATATACCACGAGCTTCTATAAGGATAAGTTCCTTTACGCTCGATTGGGCTTTGCCCGACTGAGCACCCACAAAAAAGCCTTTTACTTGGTCATTCATTATCTTATTAATTATGCATTCGCCCGACTATATATATACTTCTCCTATCCTTCTCGATCCTAACTCCTTCTTCATTCGATAGGCCAACCTATTATAACCCATATCACTAGCCTCCCCTTCAAGTCTAGTTGAAGGAGGTATAACCGACTGACTAGACACGGGTTTCAATTTTGTTTGTTTGCTCTATATTCCTAAGTCATTATTTTTTCTATCTTCTCCTTTTATACCTAGAGAATCGCGTGGTTTTTCAAAATTGTCTCTTTGGTAATTGGTCCTTCAACGGAAACAGAATGTCAGAGGCGCTCGAAGATATGGCGTCTCAACATATGATTTGGTTTGTTCTATCTATCATAAATGCCTCTTTATGGGTGATCACCACGTAGCACTTTTTTCCTATTTCTTGAAGCAACCTTTAACATGCTTCTTTATCACCGTCCTATCACATGCCCCTTAGAAAATCAACGCTTTTCGCATCGCGAGCCGTTTCACTTTGACGGTGATCCTTACACCATCTTAAACCCTAAACCTTTTTCATTTCTTTACTATTCGTCTTCCTCCACTCATTTTCTGGTGATTCTCTTTTTTGACTTTCTTCAACACTTCGCATTCCTTCATCTTCCCCGACCTTCTTCTATTTCCTTTCATCCTTAATGACCTAGTAAGTTACCTATCCCTTAAGTGCTTTTGTTTTTCACCATGGCTGAGGAGTTTATAGTTCCTTGGTACACTCTGACTCATTCTTCCTTTAGTACTGACGATAGAATTTCTATTTGCTCTCAGTATGAAATCCCTAAAGTATATCGTGTCATGGTTCCGCAACCTGATGCTCATCCCCATCTTCCTCTTGATAACTATGTTACCTTCTTCAAAGCCCAATTAGCGGCAAACTTACGTTTCCCTATTCCTCCATTCTTGTCGGAAATAAGCCAATATTTTGGTCTCCCTTTACAACAATTTACTCCAAATACTTTTCGATATCTATATGGGTTATACATGTTATTCCGCCTTTTCAGTATCCCTCCTACTCCTCAAAACTCCTTCATGCTTTCCTATCCTAAAAAATCAGAACCGGGAGTGTTTCTTTTTCAATCTCGTCCTAAGATGGTGTTCTTCACAGACATGCCTTTCTCCAACAAAGGCTGGAAATCACACTTTTTTCATAAAATTTCCTAGACCTGTTACATGGTCTACTACATGGCAGTCTTCCTTCCCTCCTCTTCCTAATGTAAAATAGATTACTTGGTCACTGCTTTTACATCCATAAATGGCTACGTAATGATCTTCTATACTTTTTTGGCCTGAGCCCTATTAAAAAAAGATTGCAATGTTCCTTTAATAAGTCTTTACACTTCAACCATTACTCTTTTACTAACTAAAATACTCATTTTATTTATTGTAGTGGATGTTGTATTTAGAGCTTTGGTTGACAAGGAAATCTGCCTAGAAGAGGAGGCATTACTAGCCAAGGAACGAGAACTGAATGCAGAGCTTAATGCCGCATCAATTCAAGCTTCTGATGCTCCTTTGCCTGAACCTTCTACCCAACCTACACTTGCTTCTAGTTCATACACCACCTCTAGGGAGACATCCACGAGTTTACCTCCTTTGCCAGAGGATGCCCCTTTGGAGCTACCAGAACAGGCACCAAAAACTATCCCTACCAGAAAACACCCTGGGCAGAGGTTAACCTTAACGCCCCTCCCCAAGAAACGGGCTATCTCTGTTCCATATGATATAACTATAGGAGATATTCAACCTACTTCTCCAGAACCTACCCTATCTTCCTTATACCTAATGCTCGCTTCCCCACCTATTCAACCACCGAAAGATCCTCCTCTTCAAAGTACAAGTTTAGATTCTGAGTTTATGATGACCTTCCCAGAACCAATTCCTTTACCTAACCAAGGAACTCAGGGTCCTCTTATTCTTCTCTTCTCTCCTCCTTCACTTCATAGTTCTTTATCATCATCCTCCACATCTTCTCTCACCCTTCCAATATTATGGGGGGTTCTTTGACCACCGTTTGGGCAGAGGCCTGCCAATAACTTGAAAAACTCACCTCTGCTGAATTGGCTGATAAGTTTTATTTCGAGGAAACTAAGGTAACCTGCCCTTCGTCCCTTTGTTTTTTCATTAATGCACTCTAGAAATAACTTTCCTTTCTATTGCAGTGGGTCATTAATATGAGTGTGGCCCACTAATTATATGATTTGGCTTAAGAAAATGGCACATTGAGGCAACAAACCCTTGGAGCATCTTCCTCTCATGCCTCTAGAGAATTAGCGGAATTATCCACCCAACTACAAGAGACCCGCGTACTCCTTGAGGTAGAATCTAAAAGTTCGAGTCAATGGAAAGCCTCTGCAGAGAATTTTGAGTCTCAAGTTAAATTAGAGACCAACCTTCGCACTGAATTCGCATCCAAACTAGATAAGTATACTGTCGAAAATGCTTAATTGTCATCTCAGTTGCAAGCACTAAAGGATGCTCATGCTTTAGAATTGGTTGCTAAAGACTCTGATTTGTAATCTAAGGACTCTGAGCTAGACATTCTACATTCATCCTTAACCATAGCCCAAGCTAACATTTCTTCCAAAGAGTCTGCATTAAAAGCCTCTCAAGATGCTCTAGCGGATTATTAGGCGGGCGAAGATGAACTATTTGAAAAGAGGAAAAGAATACTTTTAGCATCTTCTGAATTCAATGCTCCTATTGCTACTTCGATTGCTAGAGCCTTCACTCATGGGGCTGAGGGGGGTATAAAGCAATTAAAAGACAAAGGATATATAATTTCTGATCCTCCAGCCAATTTCCTTGATCGTCAGAAATTGCTTGATACCATACCCCCTGATTTATTTCCCAAGCTGATCTAGCTTGTGGATCTGATTTTCAATATGTTTTTGTGATGTAAAACAATTTTAATTGTTAACTTTGTCTTATGATGTTTAACTATTTGCATAATTTTTCTCTGTCCTCGTCTATTGAGTACTCAGAAATTTGCATACTTGGATGAAATTATGTTGATTTCAGTTGACTTGATTTTATTACTGAAGGGTTAAGTTATTATTTTTAATTAGAATTGGCACCCATCCAAGTTTTAACATTCGCTCGAATTTTTTTCATTGTCTTTAGGGTTATCATTTATTAATCTTCTTATAAGCATATTATCCTTATTTTAATCTACACATTATTTCTTAGTAACAATTTTTGTCCGACTTTTATCGACCTGACAAGTTCACTTCTATATTTAATTTCACCCAAACTTAACACTCGACCAACCTTCAATGACCAATCAAGTTCAGATATTGTAGCTTTAATTAACCTTCAGACTCGATCGACCAGTAATGGCTGACCGAGTTAATAATGACCGACCAGGTTTATAATATGAGGAGTATATTCAATACTTCATCTTCTTCCTCCAGTGTTCATACTTTTTGTTCCTCACCTTCCACTAGCTGTTCTCCTTGTTCCTATTAATCCTTCAATGGTGACTCCCGATGAGTGGTATATTCAATGCTCTTCCCGATTTATAGTATAGGAGGCTTATGAGCTTCAATAGAACTATGGTTTTCCTCCGTACCTAGACACCCCTACTTCCAAGGAGCATCCCCATCTTCCTCCTCCAAGTAATGTGACCATCTTCTGGGAACAGGACCTATGTGATTTCAGGTTTCCCATTCATCCCTTCTTTGTTGATGTTAGTAGGTATTTTGACCTTCCCTTGAATCAACTCATCCCCCAATCATTCTCTATTATGGTTGGTTTTGTTGTTGTTTCTCGTCTACTTGACTTTCCTTTATCTCCTCGACTATTCTACCATTTTTTCATTCCTCGCCAAGTGGAAGATAGTATTTTTTAAGTTTTAATCATGCCTAAAAACCACATTGTTCCATAAAATTCTCCCTTAATGGCGGGACAACTTCTTTTTTATGCATCTTCCTTCTCCCCCACCATAACTCATAACCTGCCATCGAAACTTTTCTCCCATTCCTCAATTGGGCGATATTTCTAAAGATCCCGCTCTTTTCTCTTCCCTGGGAAAATTAAAAGTAGCAAAGTTTAAGTTGCCTACCTTAATCACCGAAGGCTTATTGTTTATCTTTGAGCTCAGCCCAGCCGACACAACCTTGGATGTTTTCTTTGGTAAGATTATTCTCCTTATGTATGTTTTTTGTTCATTTTCATATTATTTTTAACATGAATTTCTCTCTTTTTCTGTAACAACCCACCCTTCTAACCTTACCTTACAAGGGCAGACGTTACTCTTTTCACATCTAAAATTTTGACATTCTTACATATTATATACCGCTCAGTCCAGAGATCTACTTTAAACTTGTTCAGACTGATAGGACATGACATGGAGCCAAGTAGAGCTGGAAGGGAGTCCAGAGCTTCCAAAAGTTCTGGGTCGTGTGGTCGTGACCGGTCGTATAGCCTTGCCCGAGAAGGAGCAAGACATGGTCGTATGGCGATGACCAGCCGTGTCACCTTGGCAGTGCATGGCCGTGTGAGGGTCACATGGCCGTGCCACCTTAGCCGAGAGGAAGAGGTGCATGACCATGTGAACCCACAGCCCGTGTCACCTTGCCAAGAGGAAAAGGTGCATGGTCGTGTGAATCCACATGGTCGTGTCACCTTGGCAGAGAGGGAGAGATGCACGGTCCTGTGAATCCACACAGCCATGTCACCTTGGCCGAGAGGGAGAGGTGCATGATCGTATGAATCCACATGGTCGTGTCACCTTGGCTGAGAGGGAGAAGTGCATATATCTAAAATTTTGACATTCTTACATATTATATACCGCTCAGTCCAGAGATCTACTTTAAACTTGTTCAGACTGATAGGACATGACATGGAGCCAAGTAGAGCTGGAAGGGAGTCCAGAGCTTCCAAAAGTTCTGGGTTGTGTGGTCGTGACCGGTCGTATAGCCTTGCTCGAGAAGGAGCAAGACATGGTCGTATGGCGATGACCAGCCGTGTCACCTTGGCAGTGCATGGCCGTGTGAGGGTCACATGGCCGTGCCACCTTAGCCGAGAGGAAGAGGTGCACGACCATGTGAACCCACAGCCCGTGTCACCTTGCCAAGAGGAAAAGGTGCATGGTCGTGTGAAACCACATGGTCGTGTCACCTTGGCAGAGAGGGAGAGATGCACGGTCCTGTGAATCCACACAGTCGTGTCACCTTGGCCGAGAGGGAGAGGTGCATGATCGTATGAATCCACATGGTCGTGTCACCTTGGCTGGGAGGGAGAAGTGCATGGTCGTTTGAATCCACACGGTCGTGTCACCTTGGTCGATGGAAAGAGATCTGAGGCCGTGTGACTCCACACGGCCGTGTCACGGGCCGTGTAGGGGTCACACCTTGCTCTACAAAAAGGGGTTGTTCTCCCCTTTATACTTATCTTTGCCACTCTAATTACTGCCAAATTGATAAATTCATCCTAAGCAATTAATGATAGTATTTCATGTAAAGCAGAGAGAAGAAAATACTTTAGCATCAGTTCTAGCATATTCCAAACAAACACAAGTTCCCAGATCTCCTTCCACTGTTCCGTCACACACACACAAAACACCGCTCCTACTGTCTCCTCCTACTCGAGCTTTCCTTTACCTTTATCTGCAGTATAAGGAAATGAAAATCTATAAGTGAATGCTTAGTAAGTACCATGTACTGAAAAAACAATCATTAAAACAAGAATAGGCTTTTCAAATCTCACTACAACAAAAACCCTCATAAACATCGGTTTTCCACCGGTGTCTATTACATTTTCGACCGATGTCTATGAAGGCGATGTAAAAGGTCTGTCATTTTAGACATCGGGTTAAAATCGATGTAGTATCACTTAACAACACCGGTGTTCGAATCGGTTATTAACCGGTGTAGTATCACTTAACGACACTGTTTCATCAACGGTGTAAAACCGATGTAATATTATATGTTAATAACACCAGTTTTGGCAGCGGTGGAAAATCAATGTAATATCAATATAGTTTAACAACGCTGATTCGATTTTCGAAATAGTGAAAAGTCGATATTATACAACATTTTAATAGTACAAAATTTAGTTAATATTATTATACATCGGTGTATCTAAACACACCAAGTAAATATCCATGTTACCAATACATAATATTATTCTTACAATATAAAAAGATAATAGATATTGTACACATCAAGTCTGTATCCACAAATTACACAAATATTCCTCTTACAACATCAAAAGATAATTAACTATGATGCCTAAATCGCATTGGCTGATGACAAATCACCGACAGGGGCTAAATCACCTTGAAAAATTATATCAAGCTTACAGTTGCAGGGAGCAGTGTTGCCATTTTCAGTCAACTTCTGTAAAAATCTTCTACCATTGTTGAGTTTATGTTTGTAGCTGATGCCAAACGTGTTTCATCAATTTCTATTATAATCAAGGCGTCGCATACAACCGGTCCAACTTGGAGAATTTTTGGGCAACCTGATAGGATGTAACTGTAATGAGCAAAAAGATCAACAACGAAAGTTCAACTGCAATAGATAGGGCACTTACCTGCAACTGGGCATCGAGGATGTGGTTTCTCTGTGCTTATGTAGTGGATTACTGGTTCCTTCTCATAAATATGCTTGTAGTCCATCCTGCTTTATGAAGAACAACAGATAGAAAGAACACGGGTTATGACTTTAATAATAATAATAACATACCTTTTGCTTCGGAAACAAAAAAAATATGTGACTAGTCATAAGCTTCTTCATCTCTTGATAAATAATTATACATTAAGCATTATTCAAGGAACATGAACAATTGAATCAACAGAATCTGTTAAAAGGTTTTTTTGAGTTGTTAGAATGAAATATAAGTAGAAAGCTATGGAATGTTGTCTACGGCATTAACATATCTCTCATTGCATTCTACAAAGCACACAAATTCATAGTTTGCAACTAATCAAATAAGGACTCATGCCAAATTGAATATGGTTCAAGAAGGAACATGATTTCCAAGGAAACCAAGCTCTGCATTTTAAGAAAGAAGTTCACTTAAAATAGTTGTTTTTAGTTAACTTGTGAACCATTTAATATTTGTTCATTCACAAAGAAAAAAAATGGCTTTGTACATATGAAACAATCTCACTTGACCGTTATGTTTTCATCTTTCATTACTAACAAACAAAAAATTAGGGAATTTTAATTTATATTAGATAAAAACATAACTACAAAACTTTGGTAAAGAGTGAAGCACTACTTTACCAGCGGACAGGATTTTGCAATTCTGTAACAGGCTTTCCTGTCAAAGGGCACTTCATATTTAATAGGTTATTCTGGGTACTGGTTATGACTATATCTTCTTGCTCCTCACCAGGTATTGGTTGACCAGCATGGTGAACATTCTGCAATAAATTATGTAATAATTTAACAATGTCACAATACTTTTCGACCAAATGCATGCTAAAATAAAATTGAAGTTGACATTTGTTACCCAGTTCACAAATCGATAACCATAAGGAGTACTTGGGGAATACTTGACATTTGGTGCTCGGCATCACAGAGCACGGAGAGCTCAAAGGCCTTCTTCAGAAGGCATCTCCGGTGCTTGGAAAAGGTCACCTACCGGCTGGCCAGGTTCTCTATCCTCCTCATCTGCGTCTTCCCCCTCACCATGTCGACCGATTAGTCGATAACACACCTGGAGGCAGCGCCGAATCCTACCGTGAGCAACAAAATCAGCGAGCAAGGAGCTCCGATCAGTCCTGGCCACGCGAGGATCGACAAGGAGGGATCAAATCGGTAGAAGGAGATGAGGAATCGAGGTTACCAAATATGGGATCGAGAAAGAGTGGAGGAGGGCGACTTCTAGCGACCCGGCGACGACTCCAAGCCACACAGGCAGCCTCTTCTCACCCAAATGGAGAAGTTGGAGGAGATGTGGTGTGGTTGGATGAAGAAGCAAGGGCGTCCTGTGTTGATCATGATCGGGAGAGGAAGGGGCGTCGATCTAGGAAGGGGAAGAGGGAGATGAGGCGACGGTATACGGTGGACGGCACGATATAGGTTTAGGTTTAGAGGGAAGAGTGAAGTGTTGCAAATTTCGGCTAAGTATTGGTGGGAAAATTATATTATTTTATTTTATCATAGACACCGGGTTTTAAAAATCGCTGTTAAAATCGGTGTCTATTAACGAAAAAAGGCGCTCATAGACATCGGCTTAAAAACCGATGTCTATGAGCGAAAATCTGTGCTTATAGACACTGGTTTTTGGAAAAACCGGTGTAAAATACTCAAAGACATCGGTTTTTTCTTAAAACTTCTATTGTTCCACCGATGTCTATGAGGGTTTTTCTTATAGTGTCTGCTTGGGAAAAACACAAAACTCGCACTTGATAATAGTTTACGCTAAAATACATAATTCAGAAATATGTACATGGCATGCATTTTTAAATAGATTTATCATGCAAAACATCAACTTAAGACTATGCTAACAATGTAAAGATGTAATGGAAATATAAGTCTTGCCATATTATAGAGTGCATCCACACTACACTTCATAACTCAAATTCTCAAACTTAAGAAGGCTTCTACTAAGACAAACAACGAAGTTTGAAAACTTTATATTACATAACTAGTGAAAATAATAATAAACTTGCTTGGGCCCAGCATTGTACCACTTTGCGTGCATCCTTAATAAGATTCGAGGTAGCTAATCTCGAACTTATCAAGGTTCTACTAGGGGATCTAGGGGTCTAGGGCGATCTAGGAGCTCACCCATAGACCTTGTGTCCAGTACATGCTATTTTAAAGTAAAATACTTTCTTTTACATATCGCTTTCTTATACTTGCACTTACTTGTCATTTAAACAAGCACCTTATGTGCGATTAATCCCTCACACCTATAGGGAAGCACTTTTGGCACTTTGAATATGCTTCTTAGCCCCAAAACTATATGGAAAGCAATTCAAGATACTCTAAACATGCTCTTAATCCTAAAACTTTAGAGGGCATCTTACATATCATAACATGTATCTTCTTTAACATGCATAAAACATAACACAACATGTATCCTCTTTACATACAGAAAAACATATCACAACATGTATCATCTAAACAACTTATACTGCAGGTGAGTAGTACTTACATCCTTTCGCTAGATCTTACTATTATAGGATGTAGGGAAGACAATCCTCTCTTGTACGCCTTAATCTCCAACACACCCTTCTCGCGCGTAATAATCCTTGTGAAAACTCTCCTCTTAGATTCTCCTCTTGAAGAACTTAGAACCTCGGAACCCTAGGGTTCTTGGCCGAAAACTTAGAAGAGGGAATAGGATATTTCGGCTAGGGAGAAGAAGAGAAGATGAAAAATTAGGTTTTCTTCTCTTCCCTTCCCCTTTTATACTAAGTGGAAGTTGAAGCATCTCTTCACCCATCATCAACATAAAATGAATAGTTTCCTATTTCCAATGTGATGCTTTACCACCACCCTAATGGCTACTTAAACCAATCTTAGATCAATGGTCTAGGGTTCAAATCCTAGCCCAGGTCATTTATGTACATATTTTTATTTCTTTTCTCTTCTTCTATTTCTTTTTACTCTTTGGGAAGAGAGGAAATTTATGGGTGTTACAATCCCCCATACCTTATAGAAAAGTTCGTCCTCGAGCTTGGAACAATTGTGGATACTTCTGTCTCATATCATCCTCGCGTTCCCATGTTGCCTCAATTGACTTTTACCATAGCACTTTTACTAACGATATCTCTTTGTTCCTCAGCTTCTTAACTTCTCTATTTATTATCTAAATAGGTCGACTTTCATAACTGAGATCCTCTTGAACTTGTACCGTCTGTGACTCAATCACTTGGTTTACATCAGGAACATGCTTCTTCAGCATTGAGACATGGAATACATTATGGATGGCTGACATTTCCTGAGGTAGTTCCAGCTCATAAGCTACCTTGGCAACCCTTCTAGTGATTAGGTATGGCCCCACATAACGTGGACTCAACTTTCCTTTTTTTCCAAACCTCATCACTCCTTTCATAGGAGCTACTTTGAGGAACACTGAGTCCCTAACCTCAAATTACAGCGGTCTACGGTGCACATCCGCATAGCTCTTCTGCCGGCTTTGAGCAGTTTCTATTCTCTGGCGAATGTTCTGAATGGCTTTGGTGGTGTCCTCGATAAGATCTGTCTGGAGTCCCATTTCTTTATTTTCACCACCTTCATACCAACAGATAGGAGATCTACATCTCCTCCCATATAGAGCCTCGTAGGGTGTCATTCCGATAATAGCTTGATAGCTATTATTGTACGTGAATTCTGCTAAGCATATGTATCGGCACCAGCTCCCTTTAAAATCTAAGACACAAGCCTGTAGCATATCCTCCAGAACTTGATTTACTCGTTCTATTTGCCCGTCAATTTGAGGATGAAATGCAGTGCTAAACCACAGCTAAGTGCCAAGAGCTCTCTGAACACACTACCAGAAGTGTGAAGTAAAGCGACCATCTCTATCAGAAATTATGATTTTGGGAACTCCATGTAATCTGATAACCTCTTTAACATACATTTGTGCTAGCTGTTCAATAGAGTAGGATATTCTAATAGCTAGAAAATGAGAAGACTTGGTCAATCTGTCCACTATTACCCAGATAGCATCGTAACCATTCATGGTTCTGGGTAGTCCTACTATGAAGTCCATAGATATATCCTCTCACTTTCACTCTGGGATCTAGATAGGCTGCTGAACTCCGCCTGGTTTCTGATATTCTACTTTAACCTGTTGACATGTTAGGCAGGTACTGACATATCTTGCAATGTCTCTTTTCATTCCAGACCACCAGAAGCGTTCCTTTACATCTTGGTACATCTTGGTGGAACCAGGATACATAGCGTAGGGTCTTCCATGGGCTTCATCTAAAATTTTCTATCACAGTTCTTCTTGATTAAGGACACAGAGGCGATCACCATAATATAGTATCCCACGGTCTAATACTCGGAACTCTTCATTTTCTCCTTCCTGTATTCCCTGCTTGATTTTCTGAATATTAGGATCTTCATGCTGCCCTTTCTATATATCTTCAAGCAGGGTTGATACTAATGTCAAAGTGGAGAGCTGCCCAGTAACAATTTCAAGCCCAAAATTTACTATTTCTTTCTATAGGGGATGGGGCATAGCAGATAAGGACAATAAAGTTGTGCAAGATTTCCTACTTAGTGCATCTGCCAGTTTGTTCGCCTTCCCTAGATGGTAGAGGATTTCACAGTCATAGTCTTTGACCAGTTCAAGTCATCTCCGCTGTCTCATGTTCCGGTCTTTCTAAGTGAAGAAATACCTAAGACTCTGGTGATCTGTGTAAATCTTGCACTGAGCTCCGTATAAGTAATGCCTCCAAATTTTGAGAGTGAAGACTACCGCTGCTAATTCAAGGTCATGAGTAGGATAGTTCTTCTCATAATCCTTGAGTTGTCTTGAGGTATAGGCAATGACTTTGTCATTCTACATCAGTACCGCCCCGAGCCCCAATTTAGAAGCATCATTGTAAATATCGAAGCTTTCGCTATTCTCTGGAAGAATCAGGATTGGAGCACTGGTCAGTCTCTTTTTCAGTTCAATGAAACTCTTCTCACAATCCTCTGTCCACTTAAATTTTCTATTCTTTCTGGTAAGTACTGTCAATGGAGAGGCGATCCTTGAGAAGTTCTCTACAAATTTTCTGTAGTAGCCTGCTAACCCAAGGAAACTCCTAATTTCACTAGCATTCTTGGGTCTATTCTAGTTACTCACAGCTTCTATTTTTATCGGGTCCACCATAACTCCATCCTTGGAAATAATGTGACCTAGGAAGGACACTTAATCGAGCCAGAACTCGCATTTGGAGAACTTTGCGTACAACTGGCTCTATTGAAGAATCTGTAATACTGTCCTCAGATGTTAAGCATGTTCTTCCTCAGTTCTGGAGTATATAAGGATATCGTCTATGAAGACGATTATAAACTTGTCCAAATATGCTTTGAATACTTTATTCATCAGATCCATAAATGTAGCAGGAGCATTCGTCACTCCAAAAGGTATAACTACAAACTCGTAATGCCCATACCTCGTTAGGAATGCCGCCTTTGGTATATCATCCGCTTTCACTATCACTTGATGATATTCGGACCACAGTCTATCTTGGAAAAGGTTGTGGCTCCCTTTAACTGATCAAATAGATCATCAATTCTCAGCAGGGGATACCTATTCTTGATTGTTACTTTGTTCAACGTCCGGTAGTCCACACACATTCGCATGGACCCGTCCTTCTTCTTTACAAACAACACCGGAGCTCCCCATGGTGAGTGACTAGGGCGAATAAAACCCTTATCGAGTAGCTCCTGTAGGTGCCCCTAAAGTTCTTTCAATTCTACCGGAGTCATGCGGTAGGGTGCCTTTGAGATTGGATGGGTACCAGGGATGAGTTCAATCTCAAATTCAATTTCCCTATCCGGAGCTAAGCCTGGCAACTCATCCGGAAACACATCTGGGTAGTCACATACGACTCTAACTTCCTCTAGCTTTTGGTCTCTTTCTTGCTGGGTATTAACCACAAGAGGTAGAAACTCGGCACATCCATCGGCTAGCATTTTCTGAGCTTTTATGGCCGATAAGAATTTATGGGTTCTCTTCTTCGATTCCCTGATGAACTCAAATTTAGATTCTGCCTTGGGTTGGAATAGGACTCTTCACTTACAGCACTCGATGGAAGCACCATACTTGCTCAGAAAGTCCATCCCAAAAATAATATCATAATCAGACATGTTCAGTATTATCAGATCACTGTACAGTTCTCTATCTGAAATTTTGACTGGCACAGCACGTAGCCAGTGCGTAGATGTCATTATCTCTCCCGAGGGTAGTGTCATCAAGAATTGTCCGCGTAGGACCTTCGGGGGTATACCTATTCTTTCGGCAAATGCTATGGAGACAAATGAATGGGTTACTCCAGTATCTAATAGCATAATTGTATATTGACTAAAAATGTGTATCTGACCTGTGACAACAGCGGAGGTGTTTGCTACCTCCTCTCTAGTAAGGGAGAAAACTCAAGCATTTGTAGTACTTGGTAGGGCCTCCAGTCTACCTTGGCTAATATGAGGACCATCCAACGTGGCCTGTATCTGGTGTAGCTGTGTCTGCTTGCCTCCATACTGAACAGGTTATGATGGAGGTAGGTTGATCTTGGTCGGGCAATACTTGGCCATATGCCCCTCTTGACCACACGTATAACAGCCACTAGTGCCCTTGCGACAGATTCCAGGATGCATCTTTCCAAACATGCGACACGTGGCATACTTAGGTTGCTTGCTTACGGATCCTCCCTTTTTATTATTTCACTGCTTTCTCTTGGTGCTCCCCTTCCAGGTTGAACCATGGCTCTGGGGTTTCTAAGTGCCAGAACTCCCTTGACTTTTATTCTCAATCAATAATAGCTTCTGCTACTTGATACTGTTCAGGTAATGCTCCGTGATCAGGGCACTACTAATCAGCTCTTCTGTAGTCTACGGTCTATTAATTCCACTAGCTACATTCAGATATATCTCTGGTCTCAGCATCTTGAGCATTAGACTTACCCTTTCTCGTTCTGTGCTGACCAGCTCGGGGCATAGGCAAGCTAGCCTATTGAATTTCTTCACAGCTTCGTCAACTGATAAACTTCCTTGTCGGAATTCCGTGAACTCGTCGTAATGTTTGTTCGTGGCTCGCATATAAAATAACTCTTCAAAGAACTCCATCTCAAAGTCAGACCAGGTCATTTGATTCACTATTCTTTTTGCCTTGACCCGTTCCCACCACATTCCTACATCACCAGTAAGGCAGAAGGAAGCGCACTTTATCTTTTCTACCTCTGGCCAGTCCAGTAACTCCATTATACTCTCTAGGGTTTTAAACCATGCCTGAGCATCCCATGGTTCGTTGGTGCCAGAGAAGTTCTCTGGTTTCAGTTTTTGCCACTGGATAAGGTATGCTTCCTGCCTCACTATCCTTGCAGGGGTTGCAGGTGTAACTGATGGAACCTCGGCCGTAATTGGTGCCACCACATTGGCTTCCAGTGGGACTACAGGAGAAGCTTGTTGGTTAGCAGTCAAAGTGGCTATAACCTATTGTTGTTCTGCCAATTGTCTCTACAGCTGAGTTACTACTTCTAAAAGGTTGGGCGATGGTGCAGATTCATTTGTCTCTGGTTGGGGTTCATTAACTCGTGGTTGTCTAGCCGGTCGTCCTCTGGCCATCTACATATTCATAAGCCAACTAGTGAGACATGTGTCAGCCCATCATCATTCTTACTTGCTGCCCTTAATACTTTCATGTATAAGCATGCTTAGTCTTACAAATAGTTCTAGCTACCCTTAATACTTTCATGTATAAGCATGCTTAGTCTTACAAATAGTTCTAATCATAACAGAAATTGAATGCATAAAAGTTGTGAGAAGGTACTTTCTTACTTGGAAGTTGCAGGATCAATGCTTGATGTGTGTGGTGGAAGGATGGAACTTGCCCTGATACTAAACTATAACAACCCACCCTTCTAACCTTACCTTACAAGGGTAGACATTACTCTTTTCATATATAAAATTTTGACATTCTTACATATTATATATCGCTCAGTCCAAAGATCTACTTTAAACTTGTTCAGACTGATAGGACATGACCTGGAGCCAAGCAGAGCTGGAAGGGAGTCTAGAGCTTCCAGCAGTTCTGGGTCGTATGGCCTTGACCGACTGTGTAACCTTGCCCGAGAAGGAGCAAGTGTTAGTATTAGCCCTAGTATCAATTATGAGATGATTGTAAAAGGCTCATTTTGTATCATATATCATTATTAATAAAAGGTAAAGTTGGTTATTATATTTATTTCAGTTCAGTGCCAATTGAATAAGTATAATAATGTCCTTGGGTAGTAGGTTCTTATCTACAGTATATCAATTGGTTGAATTGATAGTGAGATATTGTAGAGAACACTACTCTTAACTATTCCTAGTCGAGTATTAATATACAAGGACAATATTAATGTGTTGAGACTAGCATGTAGGTCGACGGATGACTTGATCTCACAAGTCATGGATATGAGATATCAGGTTGACACATGGGTATATATTAGAGAATATATACTGAATGACTAGCCATGAGAATGTTTCATGGATCATTATATGAGTGTCATAAACATTCTCATGTGACTATTGGTATGAATAGTCCTTAGACCTGAAGTCACTACGGTTCCCTATATAAGGAGTTGTGTACTTTGGTATCGGCAAACGTCACCTGTAACAAGGTGGACAATAAAGTCGATCACTAGGTATGTAATGAATTATGCGGAGGGATGTGGGTGATGTAGATGGGATCTATCCCTTCCATTTGATAGAAGCAATATCTGTGGGCCCCTTGATTAGTAGGATACAAAGAAAGCATAGCCATGCTCAAATGAGTCAATATGAGATATTGAGCTTATTTGATTGAGCGTGTCTACTTAGAGATCAAGAAACACAAAGGTTGATAAGAGGATGACACGATCTATGCCTCATTGATCAATCTAGATATCAAGGATAGAGAGATCAAGTCATACAAGATAATAGCCACAGACAGGTTAGGTTGGATCTTGACCTTCTCGTCACTTAGGTAGCAATGATGCCTTGATAGATGTTACTCATTGCTTATGTATCTAAATGTTGATTTGGGTACATTACCAATGTTACGAGAACCTATTGGGTCACACACAAAGAATAAGTAGATTTGAAAATGGGTTCATATGATGAATCATTGGATTAAGTCTTATCCGAATTGGACTTATTGAGTTAGACTCAATTGGATCTAATTATTGGATTAAGTTCAATTCAAACTAGACTCAAGGAGTCAATTCAAATTAATAAAATGTGATTCATTGAATTTGAATTGTATGAGATTAATTGAGTAAGACTCGATTAAATTAGACTTGAGTTAGACTCAAGTGAATTAGACTTGAGTTAGACTCAAGTGAATTAGACTTGAGTTAGACTCAAGTGAGGAGACTTGAGTTAGACTCAAGTGAGGATTAATGAGATATTCATTAAATTTTGAAATTCAATGATTCATTTGATTCAATTTTTGAAATTGAATTTGAAATAAGGAGTTACAAGTGTGTGGTCCTTAATGGAGTGTAAATGCTCATTAAGGCTATTAATGCTAATTAAGTATTTTCGTTGGATGAAAATACTTAAGTGTTTTTCTCTTCATTTTGACTTAGTTCTTCATTCTCCTTGCTCTTCTCCTCTCTTGGCCAAAAATCCATTCTCAAGGTTGCTAGCACAACCTATCTCCATTTGTGAGTTTGTGAGACAAACGAACGCTTGTTTGTGTGGATACCTAGAGGCGCGAACATGAGATCGTGCTGTGATCCGAGTTGTCGGAAGTCCGTGAGCACGCTACAAAGGTATAATCTCTCATGTTCCTATGTAAACTTAGTATATTTTTCTTCTCCCTTCGCATGGATCTTCCAGAGGAAATAGGTTTTTCCGCTGCGCGTTTACGTGTTTAGCAATCTATTTCCTTACAGCAAGACCTGGTCGTGTGGCGATGACCAGCCGTGTCACCTAGGCAGCGCACAGCCGTGTGAGGGTCAAATGGCCTTGCCACCTTGGCCGAGAGGAAGAGGTGCACAACCGTGTGAACCCACATGACCGTGTCACATTGGCCAAGAGGAAGAGGTGCACAGCCGTGTCACCTTGCCATAGAGGGAGAGATGCACGGTCGTGTGAATCCATGCAACCGTGTCACCTTGGCTGAGAGGGAGAGGTGCACGGCCGTGTGAATCCACAAGGTCGTGTCACCTTGGCCGAGAGGGAGAGGTGCACGGCCGTGTGAATCCACATGGCCATGTCACCTTGGCCGATGGAAAGTGGTCCGAGGTTGTGTGACTCCACACGGCCATGTCACGGGCCGTGTGGGGGTCACACCCTGCTCTACAAAAAGGGGTTGTTCTCCCCTTTGTACTTATCTTTGCCACTCTAATTACTGCCAAATTGATAAATTCATCCTAAGCAATTAGTGATAGTATTTCATGTAAAGCGGAGAGAAGAAAATACTTTAGCATCAGTTCTAACATATTCCAAACAAACACAAGTTCCCAGATCTCCTTCCACTGTTCCGTCACACACACACACAAAACACTGCTCCTACTGCCTCCTCCTACTCGAGCTTTCCTTTACCTTTATCTGTAGTATAAGGAAATGCAAATCTATAAGCGAATGCTTAGTAAGTACCATCTACTCACAAAACAAGTATTAAAACAAGAATAGACTTTTCAAATCTGCTTAGGAAAACTACAAAACTCGCACTTGACAATAGTTTACGCTAAAACGCATAATTCAGAAATATGTACATGGCATGCTTTTTTAAATAGATTTATCATGCAAAACATCAACTTAAGACTATGATAGCAATGTAAACATGTAATGGAAACATAAGTCTTGCCATACTAAAGAGTTCATCCATGCTACACTTCATAACTCAAATTCTCAAACTTAAGAAGGCTTCTACTAAGACAAACAACGAAGTTTGAAAACTTTATATTACATAACTAGTGAAAATAATAATAAACTTGCTTGGGCCCGGCATTATACCACTTTGCGCGCATCCTTAATAAGATCCGAGGTAGCTAATCCCGAACCTATCAAGGTACTACTAGGCGATCTAAGGGCCTAGGGGCGATCTAGGAGCCCACCCATGGACCTTGGGTCTAGTACATTCCATTTTAAAGTAAAATACTTTCTTTTACATATCGCTTTCTTATACTTACACTTACTTGTCATTTAAACAAGCACCTTATGTGCGCTTAATCCCCCACACTTATAGGGAAGCACTTTAGGCACTTTGAATATGCTTCTTAGCCCCAAAACTATATGGGAAGCAATTCAAGATACTCTAAATATGCTCTTAATCCCAAAACTTCAGAAGGCATCTTACATATCATAACATGTATCTTCTTTAACATGCATAAAGCATAACACAACATGTATCTTCTTTACATGCAGAAAAACATATCACAACATGCATCATCGAAACAACTTATACTGCAGGTGAGTAGTACTTGTTGGAACCCCAAGGTTGTTTTGGTGTGATCAACAAGTTAAGTTAGGTCCTGTGTGGTTCTAACCTTGTGTTTAAGTGTGCAGGAGCTTAGGAGCACAGGTAGTCGAGCGGAAGATGCAGCTAGCGAGAAGAACGACACGTGGTGCATGTAAGGAACTAGGGCACTAAACACGCGAAAGCACAGCAGAAAACATCTAGTTCCTTTCTAATAGATCCATGAGAAAGGAAACCATATACTAAGTATTAATTATCTACATGAGAAAGTTATACCTTTGTTGCGTGCCCTTCGCAATCCCGATTCCAACATTTCTTTAGATGCAGATCTTAGCGCGATCAAGTGGTCGCGCCTCTATGGTATCCACACGAACAAATCTCGTTTGTCTCACAAACTCACAAGGTGGAGAATGAAGCAACCAAAGGTTGTGCTAGCAACCTTTCTTGGAGGTTTCAGCCGAGTGGAAGAGAGGAGGAAGAAGAGCTAGAGCACCAAAAACTCATCATGAAAATGAATCCAAAACCCCCCTTTTATAGATTCATGAAGTTGCCTCATGCCTTAATGTCAATTGTCTTGATTGACATTAATATTTGTCTTCATCCAATGAATCCAATGCATATGCAATTCAAATGGTTTACTCTTCATCCAATGAATTCAATGCATCCAATGCATGCAATGCATGAGCAGTTCAAATTGTTCACTCTTCATCCAATGCATCCAATGCATGAGTAACTCAAGTTGTACACTCCTCTTTCTTCATGAATTCAAATTTCATGAAATCATATAATGAGTCCAACTCATTATTTATTAATTAATTCATGAAATCATAAAATGAGTCCAACTCATTAATCATCAAATAATTCATCAAATAATTCATGAAATCATAAAATGAGTCCAACTCATTAATCATTAATCCAATTGATTCAATGAGTCTAATTTGAATTGGACTCAATCCAATAGTTGGATTTAATTGAGTCTTACTCAATGAGTCCAATTTGAATTAGACTTAATCTAATGATTCATCGTATGAATCCATCTCCATTGACTTGTTCTTTGTGTGTGACCCAATAGGTTCTCGTAACGTTGTCAATGTATCCAAATCAACATTTAAATACATAAGCAATGAGTGGCATCTAGCAAGGCATCATTGCTACCCAAGTGAAGAGAATGTCGAGATCCGACTTAACCTTTCTGTGGCTATTATCTTGTATGACTCAATCCTTCTATCCTCGATATCTAGATTGATCAATGAGGCATAGACCGTGTCATCCTCTTATCAATCTTTATGTTTCTTGATCTCTAAGTAGACACACTCAATTAAATAAACTCAATATCACATATTGACTTATTTAAGCATGACCATGCATTCTTGTATCCTACTAATCAAGGGACCCATAGATATCACTTCCGTCATATGGAAGGGATAGATCCCATCTACATCACTCACATCCCTCCGCATAACTTATTGCATACCAGTGATCGACTTTATGGTCCACCCTGTTACGGGTGACGTTTGATGATACCAAAGTATACAACTCCTTATGTAGGGAACTGTAGTAACTTTAGGTCTAAGGACTATTCATACTAATAGTCACATGAGAATGTTTATGACACTCATATAACGATCCAAGAAACATTCTCATGGCGGGTCATTCAGTATATATTCTCTAATATATACTTATGTATCAACCTGATATCTCATATCCATGACTTGTGAGATTAAGTCATCCGTTGACCTACATGCTGTTAGAGTATATACTAAAAGTCTAGCTTTTTGTAAACATTTATTATTGAAATAAAGAATCACATTGGTCAAATGTCTACATTTATATGCTAAGTGTAGTTATTCAATTAATTTATATTGTAAATAACATGGTGTGTGGTATCATACACAGAAGATCATGTTATCAATTCCTTATAAATTATAAACAGTAGCTCATGACTAAGATAGAAAGGAACAAACTATTGGAATAGTCGTAGTGTAATTTGGTATTAGTTTATCTTAACTATAAAATTACACTAGTACACTCAGAGTGTATTGAGC
This sequence comes from Zingiber officinale, assembly GCF_018446385.1. Taxonomy (NCBI): domain Eukaryota; kingdom Viridiplantae; phylum Streptophyta; class Magnoliopsida; order Zingiberales; family Zingiberaceae; genus Zingiber; species Zingiber officinale. The sequence goes on from NC_055999.1 coordinate 38,269,949, forward strand.
TGGACCATTTAAGGAAAGTTCTTTTTATACTGACTGCATAAAAGAACAAGACCTTTGTTATTATGGAAGTGTGTGCACTTAATCCTGATATAATAACAAGCACATATATCTAATATTTATTTATTTGGCTTATCAAAGGGTGTGATTTAGTTCGATAAATCAATAGACCCGATAAGTTGGGAAATGATATTATTTATAGTGTGTGTTGTTGATTGTAGAAGGAAACTATGTCCTAGTAATCTAGGTTGATGATGTTCCCAAGAGGAGCTCATAAGGATTGTCATGTAAACCCTGCAGGTGGACTTAGTCCGACATGACGATAAGGTTGAGTGGTACTACTCTTGGAGCTAGATATTAATTAAGTGAGTTGTCAGTAACTCATTTAATTAGTGGGCATTCTATATCTTAAACACAGGGAGACTAACACACTCATGATAAGAAGGAGCCCAAAATATAATTTGGGATTAGTGCAGTAGTTCAATAATAATTCTTTAGTGGTATGAATTATTATTAATGAAATTAAGTTGGTTGTTCGAGGCGAACACGGGAAGCTTAATTTCATCGGGAGACTAAAACCAATTCCTCCTCTCAGTCCCTATCGTAGCCTCTTATTTATAAAGTATTATACCCATCCATACCCACCTTTTACCCACCTTAAGGTGGCCAGCCAAGCCTAGCTTGGAGCCCAAGCTAGGGCCGGCCAAACCAAGGTGAGTTGGTTTGCTTAGGTGGCCAGCCCTAGCTTGAACCCAAGCTAAGGTGGTGGCCGGCCACAATAAAAAATAAAAGGATTTTATTTTTAAAATCTTTTCTTATGTGGAAGCATGTTTTAAAAGAGAGTTTAAAATTTAAATCTTTCCTTTTATAATTTTCTACAAAGGATTAAGAGAAAGATTTGATATCTTTCCTTATTTGTAGTTAAAAGAAAGATTTTAATTTTTGATGAAACTTTCCTTTTTTAACCATGCTCATGATTTAAAAGAGAGTTTTAAAAATTATAAATCTTTCCTTTTATAGCTTTCTACAAAAGATTAAGAGAAAGATTTGATATCTTTCCTTATTTGTAGATTGAAAGAAAGATTTAAATTTTGGAGAAAACTTTCCTTTTTGTAATCATCCACATGTTTTAATAGAGAGAATTTAATTTATAAAAGTTTCCTTTTATAACCAACCATGAAGGAAATTTTTAAAGAGAAATTTATTTTAAAAATTTTCGGAAACAAATTAGGAAGTTTTAATTTTGTATTTAAAACTTTCCTTGTTTGGAGCTTAAGGTGGTGGCCGGCCATTGAAGTTTAAAAAAGGAAATTGTTGTTTAAATTTTTCTTTTGTTGGCAAGGAGAATAAGGAGGGAAGTTTTTATTAAAACCCTCCTTATATGTCAAGACCGAGGAATATAAAAGAGACGATAGAGGTGCCTCACCTCATAACCTAACATCTATTATTCCCTCTCGTCCCTTCCTTGGTGTGGCATGCCTCTAGTCTTCATTTTCTCTTCTTCTTTAGTGGCCGGTGGCACCCTCTCTTGGAGCTCTTGTGGTGGCCAGATTTTTCTTGGAGAAGAAGGAGAGAAAGGAGGCTTTGTTCTAGCATCCCTTGGAGCTTGAAGGTTGATAGCCGAAACTTGCAAGGAGGAAGGTGGTGGTGGTTCTCGTCTTTGTAGATCGTCGCTCACATGACGTCCAAGATAAGAAGAGGAATACAATAGAAGATCAAGAGGTTGTTGCTTACAAAGAAAGGTATAACTAGTAATTATATTCCGCATCATACTAGTTTTCTTTGTATAGATTTTGAAATACCAAACACAAGAGGCATATGATTCTAGGTTTCGAATTTTTTATTCGAGTTTGTGTTTTTTTTTTGTTTTTTTTTGAACTTGTGATTTGATTGTTCTTTTTGGTTAAACCGAGGGTTACTATAAGGAAATTAAATATTAAATTTTGTTGAAAGGCTTTGTCTAGGAAGTAGTGGATGCTCCCATATCCAAGAAGGCCTAGTGCCTGCCATGTTTAACCTGGAAGCCGATCTCTGAAATTAATATTTAATTGAATTTGTAACATGGGTGGATTTGGATTAATAATGTTAAGTATCGTTTGCGATCCAAGTCTAAACCTCTAAGAATAGATAAGTTAAATTTGGAATCAATAATGTTAAGTTCCGTTTGCGATTCCTAATTTAATGTCTAAAGAACACAATACGTTGTTAGGAATGGTTCAGGACTTGTACAAAATTTTATACAGGGGAACCGATATGATATTCTGAGTATCAACCAACACATGCTAGTCTCAATGCATTAATATTGTCCTTGCATATTAATGCTTGACTAGGAATAGTTAAGAGTAGTGTTCTATGTATATCTGCAATATCTCACTATCAATTTAACCAATTGATATGTTGTAGATTAGAACCTCCTACTCTAGGACATTATTATACTTATTCATTCGGCACTAAATTGAAATAAATATAATAACCAACTTTGCCTTTATTAATAATGAAATATGATACAAAAGGAGCTCATTACAATCATCTCATAATTGATACAAGGGCTAATACTAACAGTGCGTCCGAGGGACGAGGCGCTGCGAAAGAGTACACCGGCGGACGAGAAGGAAGCGTGTGGTGGTTCCGAGGGACGAGAAGCTGGAGCGGAAGACTGCTCGAGGAGCAAGAGGCGCAGCTAGAGAGAAGGTCGGGACGGGGTGCGACCAAGGGACGAAGACTGCGGATGAGTACGCTGGTGGACGAGAAGGAAGCACTCAGCGATTTCGAGGGACAAGAAGCCGAAGCGGAAGCCTGCTCGAGAAGACCGAAAGTTGGATTCGGGTGTGTGATAACCATGATTACACTATACTATTTTGATTCATATATGCATGGTTTGATGTTGATTTCATAGGTTTAAATCATGGTTACATCACATTTTATGCATTGTATAGATTTTGGACTTAATTACAAATTATTTTATTTTTATGTTATTTGATGCTAATATTTTATTCTTATTTTGTAGGCATCAAAGGATCTTGGATGTGGATCTATTTGAACCGAAATTGGGCTCGAATCGGAGTTTAAACGAGAAGATCAAGCTTTGGAGCATTAGGGGTCGTTCATCAAGAATAGGACAGATCTGAACCATCCAGTGAAGATCTGGCCCATCCAACCTAATGAGGAGGAGATCTCAGCCATAGATGAAGATCCAAAGGTTTTGATCCAGATCTGAGTTCATATAGCCATTGATCCAGTCCGAATTAATCTGGACCGTTCATCGAAGATTAGGCAAATCAGAACCATCCAGTGAAGATCTGGTCGATCCGACCTAAGGGAGAGTAGATCCAGACCCTAGATGAAGATCAGTACCTCTGGATCGGATTTTGGATGACTTTTCACCGTTGATCAAGAGCCAAATCAATCACAGCCATCCGTTCAGATCTGGAACAGATTCAAAACAGAAGCTACAGTAGCTTCCAGGCTCGACGCGCGTCTTCTTCCGGATTTTGGCCCCGATTCCTTCTCCAATCAACCTCCCGAGTTTCAACTTCATTGTAGAGCTTCACGGCAGCACATCCCGATCATCTGGAGCCATCAGCGGGTGTTCTCTCCGGCGGAATTCTCATCTCGGCATCTCTCTGTTCACCTCAGATTTGGAGGTGTTCCTCCAAATCTGAGCTCTGATTCCCATCAGAAACGTTCGGCAGTGGTCCTCCGGCGTTGCCAAGCTTCATTCGACCACAATCTGCAATCCACAGCCTCCATCCAGATTCCGAGACCAGATTTCCAGATTTTCGACATTTATGGGTTCCGGGATGTTCTTAGCTTGCCGGGGGTGGTCCGTTGGTGTAGCTGAGCATACTTGAACTGAGACGCAACTGAGATTCTCCACTGAGGTCCAGAGTTGGGTGGTCTCGACTTTGGCACTCTTGTGTGACGGCAAGAGTGTGTAGCTTGGTAGATTGGTTGTGAGTTGGATCAGTTAGAGTTTATTTCATTTTGTTATTGTTTTTACAGCTTAGAACATATTCCTTTATGTTTGTTATGGTTTAGAAAGTAATCTAGCATTTCATTTCATAGTTGAAGTTTAATTGTGTTCAATTTGTGCTTGATTAATTGTTTAGTTGGGTAGTTTTAAGTTAGGGTTTTAATTGGTGTTGTAGATCAGATTTAATTGCATTTCATTATTTCATATTTAGTTTAAGTGTGTTGATGGTTTAATTATAATGTAGGGTGACAATGAATTATGGTTTGATCATTGGCATATAGTTAGGTTTCACTCTTGCATTAGATTAATTTCTTTATTGTTGTGCTTCACTTTTGTTAGATTTAGATTCAAGTTTAAACCCCCTATTTCATGTTAAAAACCCCAAAAATAGGAATAAATTACGATCATAAAATTATATCCTACCGTTGGTTCCTCGAGGTTCTATCCTGGGCTCGTTATTACAACATCATTGTGTAGATAAGGGGTTCAACGAAATATATATTGTTAATTTGATTTATGAGTGTGACAGACTCGTTACCAAATTTTGGCGTCGTTGCCGGGGAAAATGGTATGTGATAATATTAGGGTTGTTCATCATTTTGGAAAACTTAAAAAAAAAATTGTTGTTTTAATTGCTTTCATGCTTATATATCCATATGTTTGATTTTATTTGTTCCTGAGTCTTCTGATTTTATTTGCTAGTGTTTCAGTGTAAGAACAGAAAATTCTATTTGACCATGGATCCATATTATCCTTATTTTGGAGATGGGATGGAGAGTTATTACTACCAGCCTCAGACTCAATTCTATCAGCTTGAATCTCAGTGCTACCTACCTATAGAGCAGCGGAATAGGTATGAGGATGCACAAGAACAAATTGAAGAATCAATGTGGAAATGCAATAAAGTTATGCAACAAATGAGAGAGCATCAAGAGCAACAATTCTTAAGGATACAGAATATTCAGAGTCAATTAGATCAGATTGCATCATCTATTAATCAGTTACAAGCACAAAACTGCAGTGGAGAGATGGAGAGTAGTGATTTTGTCAGGCCTGACCCTACTCCCATTTATTCACATGATTTATCTAGTTTTATTTGTGATGATGATGTAGTTGTTCAGATTTTTGATTCTACTAATAGTGTTGCTTTAAATGTTGAGAATGATGCATGTCTTGTTGCAGAACATGATTTAAGTGTAGGGGAATGCTTACTGGAAGCATTACCTCAAGAATCACCTGGATTTGATGATGAGGAGGATGTAAGTGTAGGGACTTGTGCTATAGAGCCAAGCACCCAAGAATCACTACATGAAGATGTACATTTACCAGAACTAGAGTCTGAGCATTTACTTGATGGAAAGGAGGTAACAATCACCACTCTAGGTACATTTCAACACGATAAGGTAAGTATTTCTTGTGATTTTTCAGAAAATTTTATAGAGGTACCATTTTTTGACTGTATTAGTTGTGATTCATTTCTTGATATATTTGATGCCCACACTAATATTCTCCTCTTTTCTTTTTATCCCACATGCGTATGGGAGGTGTTTTCTTTGATTGATGTGGTAGGAGAACATAAGCTTCCGGAGTGGGTACTTGAACTGAACCACCTTCGACCTCCAGAAAAAGCTTTAAAGGGAAAAATGATTAATAAGAAGAATTTGAGTGGAACTACGATTACTCCACTTCCGGGGTGGATTCTACTTCTAAACCTTCTTCAACCACCGGGAATGAAAGGGGAGTTGGTTCTAATTTAGCTTTCTTTTACATTTTAATTCATGTCTTGTTAATAAATTCTTTATAATTTCATACTTTGCATTTTACTTACATACTTTGCATTTAGTTTGGTATACATAGCATGTCATTTGAATAAAAATTCTCCATGAATTGTTTAGTAATATTTTTAAGATGGTAAAAGTCTCTTAAATTTGATCGTCAAATTTAGGTCATTTGATATGATTGGATACTCTACTTACATGATTTTGGTTAAATTGGTAGTGGATTCCATTTTGATCAATTAAGCTTGATTGCATAAAAATACCTAGAGAGGACCACTTTAAGCCTATACTCTATTTTATTTTTTTGTGGCATGTTCTCATAACAATTGAACTCTAGAACTTGCTTAGTTTCTTTTCAAAGTCACAATATCATAAGTATGCATGGAAATTGAGGATTTTGTCAATTTTGTTCCCCATACTTTCCAATTCCTTTCCTCATAATTTTCTTGAAACATTCTCATCTAGCATTCTAAATCTTAATTCTCTTTGCTTGTCATATTTCTCTTATTTCATTGAGAGTTTGGATGAATTGCTTGATGAGTAAGGATGTCCAAGATTTTAAGTGTGGGGGAAGGAACATCACTGAATTTGAAATGGCAGAAATGGATCAAGATTTGGAAAATATTTGAGCAAGGGCTGATTTTAGGAGGTGTTTATGGTGCAAAATTCTGAAAATTCATTTGTGAAAGAATGGCTCTAATGTTCTATGCTAAATGTGTCCATTTCTTGAGTTTTATCATGTCAAGAGCAAGCTATAATCGCTTTGAACTTTGAGACTTGATACTATGTTGATACATTCAAAACTCTAGGAGAAACATGTTGGAAGAAGATGTTGAATCTGATTTCTGAATTTAAAGTTGCTGGAAGAGTAAAGAGATGGAAGTTGGAAATAGATTAGTGCAATTCTTCATAAAAAAAAGCTAAAATCTTGTTTGCAGTGCTAAATGCAGGAATTGAAGCAAGTAGACTATTACTGAATCTATGAACAACAGATTTTTGTGAGAGGCTGGAAAGAGTTACTGTGAATACTAATGAGGAGCAGATATCTTTGAATCTGAACTTCTGAAGTTAATTTACTGTGTCTCCGAATCTGATTTCTATGTTCAGATTTTTGAAAATCTGAAATCTGCTGAACTGTGCTAGTTTTTAATGTTGAAAGGTAGTGAAATATGACACTCGAGCTAAGAATCTGAATTATGTTATTGCTGGAGCAGTAGTGGTTCTACAGAATGCTGGAATTTACCTGGATCATCAATTCTGATATTCTAGATTTGAAAGCTTAACATCTGAAGGCAGAATCTGTGGTGAAGAGCTCAAGTCAAGTGTTACTTAGATTATTGTTTTTATCTGGAACACAAATTGAATTCCTTCCTATCGAATCTTAATAGGATCTCATTCCAAGCTAAACACTTCATGACTCAGCTTTGAATTATTCAGAAATCTGGAACTTCTTGAAATCTAGAATCTGAAGAACTGATGAGTTGTGATTTATAGTGTTGCTTGTCAAGCTGGAATCTGAAACTGCAGATTGCAGAAGCCAATCTCAGATTCGAATTTCTGAAAATGGACTTCCAAGAGGCTGAGTTTTTGCTGGAGAATCTGCAATAGTTGAGTTGAGTTTTTATGAAGCCTCTTGATCAATGGGAAGCTTAAGTGAGCCTCAGTTACTTAGAAAAAAAAAAGAAGAATGCAAAAAAATGAAAGGAGTTTTGATATTTAGAGAACATGGTTATCAGTAATGGAAGCTGAAGGAATGCTAATGAAGGATTGCATCTGAACATTGCTGGTGTCAATGAGAAGAACCGAATTTTGTTAATCAGTTAGTGAGGAGATGATAAGTTCTGAATTTCAGTGTTGGTTAACTTTGGGTGCTACATTAGCTTCATTTGAACAAACAATAGCCGATACATCATTAAAAAATTCTGTTCTGGATTGATTGTTGAACTTGAACCAAGTAAAAACTATGGGTTGGGTGTGCCAATCTGCTTTAGTTTCCTAGAAACTGGAACTGATTTCCAATTAAAATCTTAATAGAACTGAATAAAGTTTCTTGGTTGTTTGAGTTATGAAAGAACAGGAAAGAGAAGAGAAGTGAAAACAAACTGCTTGGTGACAAACAGTGGCACAAGGATTATGTATCAAGGTTGAACAGAACTTATGAATTTGGTTATTCCCCTACTGATTGCTGTGTTTTAAGAAGCTCTGAAGTGAAAATTAAGTTGTATTTCAACAGATTATAACCTAAGTAATTTAAGAATTAAATTGAAGCTAATTTTTGAAGATGCTGAGTTGAATTTAATTTTTAGCTGCACATCTGAAAATATACGCTTTGAAAAATTGTGAGTTGTAGAGATAGACTTGAATTGCTGAAATTTTGGAGCAGCAGGATACTGCCTGGAATTGAAGTAAATCTGCTATAATCTGAAGTGTAGGATTCAACAAGTTGGTATGAGTTCAAGAGATTATTCTAGAATTAGTTGCAAAACCTGTTTAGTGCCAAGCTCATTTGCTGATTTTGAAGAGCAGGAATTGAAACTCAACTTTGTGTGGATTCTATGCTAGATGCAACTCTCAAGAGTGTAGGAAACAAGTGATATCTGAAGGACACCACAGAACAGAGGAAAAGAAAAGGAAACCTGCAGAAGAGGAAGAAAAGAAAAAAAAGGATTAAGTTGCTATGAAACTGCATTTAGTGACAATGTTTAAGTTCTTTGAAACCTTGTTGATATGATTTCCTATTCACGAATCTGAATTTCTGATATTGTTGTGTTGTGACATCAAAGACATGAGTGTTTAATGAGAGTATCAGCTAGTTGAGTTCTTCAATATAATCAAATGTTGAATTGCTGAATGTGATAGTTTGAAATGAGTAAGAATTTCTGCAGAATTGTAACTCATTTACAAGGAAGATCATCTCTGAAATTGAAGTATTAACTTAGCTTATAGTGTGCAAAACTTTGAAGCTGCTAGATATCAAAATTCTGATATTTAACCTGGAAAATAGCTACTGAGAGTATATTTCTGAAACTAGAAACTGAGTGTACATCTTCCTTGGAATCATAATTCCGGAATTCAAGACTTGGGTTCTGGAATTCTAAAAGTTTTAGCTGGTAGCTGCAATAAGCTGTAAATTGTTGAAATGGCTGCAGTTTTTAACTGTGAAGGCAGAATTCTGATGTGTATGCTGTGGTATCCTACGATTGCTTCCTTTGCTTTCTAGTAATGTAACATGAAGGCATCTTTCAAATGGTTTGTAAGGAGAATGTAAATCTCGGGAGTTAAAGGAACAAATGGTAATTCCTGATTTTGGAAAGGTGTTGTTTCTGTGAGCAGAATTCTATAATACTTCCTTGAATCTAATTGCTTGGTCTAGAAATTCAGAATTTATGAAACTCCGCTGAAACAAGAGCTCTGAATTTATATGTGGCAATTTGGAAATGTCTACAAGCTAGTGTAGGGATCAACTCAATATAAGCAGGATGTTTGAACTTGTATAAGGGCAGATATTTGTGAAGCTGATTTCTGAAATGAAAATCCAGGAAACTGATACTCTGAAATTGTTTTAATGTAAGGTACAATTGGAGGTTGGAAACCAGAACTAGGCTATCAGATTCAATTCTTAACATCTCTAGCAGGTTTTCTGAACTTAATTTCTGAATATCAGCAGATAGAAATCAGAAGGGGATGTTAGTTACAGAAACAGAAAGAGAAACAAATTCAGTAACAAAATTTGGATTCTAGAATTGTGATATGTTATGTTGAGAATCTATTAGCTCTTCAAGTGGTGAGTTTTCATATATTCTTGGTATCAATGGTGTGCAAAGCTCTTGAGGAAAGTTGTATAATTAGAATTCAGAAGCTGCTGATGATGTCCTAATCATCTTGATAAATTGTCTCCAGCTATTAGACTGCTAGAATTCAGAAGTTAAGATTCATTTGATGTTTGAATTTCTGAGATGAAGAAGGAAGGGATTCTCTGGAAATCAAAATTCTGAAGGTTGAAGTCTGGTACTTCATGTTCTCAATTTGAATCTGGGGTATTGCAGAACTAAAATTACAACAGCTAGATTTCAATGAAAGTAGCTAAGATTGATGTGTGAAATTTGTATGATCATCTTATGCTTGTAGCTGCTGCACATTTATTGAAGCTGAATCACTAGGATGAGATTTGAAATGGCACATTTTATCTTGATACACCGAACTTGGAATTAGCTACCAAGCTGCATATCCTGAAGCTGAAACTGACTAAACAGATATTAGCTTTATCAACAAACTTCAGTGCAAGAAGTCAGTAGGTTGGCATGAATTGGAATTGCCATAGTTCTGTTTTTGAATTGGCCTTTTTGATGTGAAGTCTGAAACTTAGTAAAGTAGGTTGATATCTGTTTTGAGAAGAGTTGAAGCTGCTGGGCATTTTAGAAGTTAGTTCATTTTTGCAATTCTGGAGCAAGAGCAACAAGACAGAATTCACTATCTGAGTATCTTAGTGCTAAATCATGCATAGTTGACACAAAGTTAGGATGTTGTATAGGAAATTCATATCTGCACTTTGCTATGCTAACTGGAGTTAAAAGTCATTTGTTCACTAAAAGATTGGAAGCTAGTTGTTTGTAGAGTGTTGATAAATGAAGATCTTGCATCTCCATAGTTTAACTGAAATCTAGACTGAGAACTTGATACAACAGTGACACAAGCTGGAAACTTGAAGCTGGAAATAGGATATTGAATCTGCTCATTCTGTGGTTAGGTCAGATTTCTGAATCTGCAATTTTTGATGGAGTAATTTGAGCTGAATATGGTTCAGACTTATTGTGGAATAACTGCAAAATGCAAAAGTTGCTGATTTTTGGAATTAGCCAGCTGCATTCAGTGAGTTGAAATGCTTAAAAAGAGATTCAAATATTGGATCTTGCTGTGTAGCTTCTGCAATTTCATTGAAGCTAAAGTCTTACATTAAGATCTGAATGACACATTTAAATTTTACACACTGAACTTGGGAATTTGTTACCTAGCTGTATATCCAGAAGCTGAAGCTGAAGCAATGCAAATTTGCTGAATAACTGAAGTTGGAATTTCTGAAGGGCGGAATTCACCTTTCTTCTGAGTTGCTGCTAAAGTTCCATTTACTGGGACTAGGAAAATGCTGAATCAAGGTTTCAGAAATTGAAGCTAAATGAATGGCAATCTTTGACATTGAAATTTCAATTGAAGCTCAATTTTTGTATGACTTACAGAACAACATATTCTGATCAGTAACAAGGAAGTCAGAACTGGACAGAATACTGTAATTGCAATCTCACAGAATAATTAGAAGCAAGAATTGTTAGTTGATGTGTGAATTATAAGAGCAGGATTTTTGTGAATTCAGTGATATTATCTTCTAAAATGTGTAGCTGCACATTTGATTGGTTGAAGCTTGAGTAGATTCTGAAAATTCCAGAACTTCTCTGTACTTCGGTAGAATTGTTAAGTTTTTATCTCTACACTAATCCAGCTGTGAAACCCTGATACTGGAATGTTTAATTGCAGATTATAGAATCCAGAATCCAAATTCAAAATTTCTGCAATATTTGTAGAAATGAACTAATGTATCAATAAGTTCATGTTTAGTGCTAAACTTTTATGATGTTTTTGATTGGTAGTAGCAGAACAGAGAAGGAGAATAGAGTGAGTGTTCCCTTGTCTCTGATGATTCAGAACTTGGAATGTCAAGGTTATGAATTTCAAAGACTTACAACTTCGGATCGGCAACTCAATGACAGCGGACTTTGAAGCTAAAGTTGCTGAAACAGCAACTCAATGACAGCAAATAGCATTTCTGAATTGGTCCTACACTTATCAGTGTTGTGTCGAATTGTTGCAATGTTTCTTGATTAGTGAAGAGCTCAAGAGAGAGAAGGTTTTCTGCTGAGCCTTATTTCAGTAGTGAAATTTCAGAAAAAAAAATTGGAAGCTGCGACTGAACACAATAAAAAATGGCAATACTGAAATTGAAGATTCAATTTAAATTCTATTGTTGAGGCTGTTATTTCATAATATAGCATTGCATTCTGAATTGATGCATTCTGAATTTAAATTCTGTTGGTTTATGATTGATATTTGATTACTATACCTTTTTCAAATCTTTTGTGTGCAAAATTACATCTTGCTGAAAGTATATTTCTGATCTGAAGTCAGTAGTTAACAGATTTGAAGTTTCATATTTTGAACCTTGTCCTTGATGTTCGAAAGAGTTTCAGAGGAATATGTAAGTTTCAAGGATTGTTAAAAGCATGATGTTGCTGAATTTGAAACCTTAAATTGTTGAATGTATGTGCTACAATTTTAGAAGTGGTTCCTAAAAATCAATCCAAGGAATTGAATTTCTTGCTGCTGTAATCGTGAATCTGTTGTTGCTGATGTTCCTGAAGTTTATTAATGCTGTAATTCTTGAGCAGTTGAAATTCTTATCAAGCTTGTGATTGGAACATGTGTTCAGTTTTCAATTCTCTACAAATTACAGAAGCAAATATCAGAGCTGAGGTTGAGTTTGAATGTATATCAAACTTCCAATTCTGAACTTGTGAGTTGCAGAGATAGATTTGAATTTCTGATTTTGAAGCGGCGAGCACAGAAATTCCAGAAGTTGAATCTGCTGGAAGTTCCTCCAATACTCTCATCTTCTCAATTTTTTATTGAATTCTTTTCTTTTGCCAATTCCATTCACTTTCATTGTTCTTTTTTATTCCATTTAAATTCTTGTTGATTAATTCCTTTTGATTCATGTATGCTATGTTTATAGTGGTGGAGAATTAGAAAATAAGCAAGCTTATGGTAGTGAAATGTTGTGAGTTTTATTGAGTGAGCTCCACATATATGCAATTTTGAGTGTGAGAGCTAGAATAGGTAAATTTCTTGTGAGCTTACAACTTGCTTAATTTTTTCAATTGGATTGAAACTACCATACCTACTGATTATTTTTTGGATTGTATTCATGTTTGTTTGTGATCTTTAGATGGTCTTAGTTAAATTCTTTTTACTATCTTCTAGGTATTGCTAGGGAATTTTTTGTGGAGATGATTTTTAGTTTTCTTTACTTTCACGGGGCGTTCAAGACTAAGTGTGGGGGATTTGATAACCATGATTTTACTGTGCTATTTTGATTCATATATGCATGGTTTGATGTTGATTTCATAGGTTTAAATCATGTTTACATCACATTTTATGCATTGTATAGATTTTGGACTTAATTGTAAATTATTGTATTTTTATGTTATTTGATGCTAATATTTGATTCTTATTTTGTAGGCATCAAAGGATCATGGATGTGGATCTATTTGAACCGAAATTGGGCTCGAATCGGAGTTTAAACGAGAAGATCAAGCTTTGGAGCATTAGGGGCCGTTCATCAAGAATAGGACAGATCTGAACCATCCAGTGAAGATCTAGCTCATCCAACCTAATGAGGAGGAGATCTCAGCCATAGATGAAGATCCAAAGGTTTTGATCCATATCTGAGTTCATATAGCCATTGATCCAGCCTGAATTAATCTGGACCGTTCATGGAAGATTGGGCTGATCGGAACCATCCAGTGAAGATCTGGTCGATCCGACCTAAGGGAGAGTAGATCCAGACCCTAGATGAAGATCAGTACCTCCGGATCGGATTTTGGATGACTTTTCACTGTTGATCAAGAGTCAAATCAATCACAGCTATCCGTTCAGATCTGGAACAGATTCAAAACAGAAGCTACAGTAGCTTCCGGGCTTTGTCGATCCTCCACGGCGCTGTTCTTCATCCCAGCGCGCGTCTTCTTCCCGATTTCGACCCCGATTCCTTCTCCAATCAACCTCTCGAGCTTCAACTTCACTGTAGAGCTTCACGGCAGCACATCCCGATCATCTGGAGCCATCGACGGGTATTCTCTCCGGAAGAATTCTCATCCCGGCATCTCTCTGTTCACCTCAGATTTGGAGGTGTTCCTCCAGATCCGAGCTCTGATTCCCATCAAAAACGTTCGCGCGGTGGTCCTCCGGCGTTGTTGAGCTTCATCCGACCACAATCCGCAATCCACAGCCTCCATCCAGATTCCGAGACCAGATTTCCAGATTTTCGACATTTATGGGTTCCGGGATGTTCTTAGCTCGCCGGGGGTGGTCCGTCGGTGTAGCTGAGCATACTTGAACTGAGACGCAGCTGAGATTCTCCACTGAGGTCCAGAGTTGGGTGGTCTTGACTTTGGCACTCTTGTGTGACGGCAAGAGTGTGTAGCTTGGTAGATTGGTTGTGAGTTGGATCGGTTAGGATTTATTTCATTTTGTTATTGTTTTTACAGCTTAGAACATATTCCTTTATGTTTGTTATGGTTTAGAAAGTAATCTAGCATTTCATTTCATAGTTGAAGTTTAATTGTGTTTAATTTGTGCTTGATTAATTGTTTAGTTGGGTAGTTTTAAGTTAGGATTTTAATTGGTGTTGTAGATCAGATTTAATTGCATTTCATTATTTCATATTTAGTTTAAGTGTGTTGATGGTTTAATTATAATGTAGGGTGACAATGCATTATGGTTTGATCATTGGCACATAGTTAGGTTTCACTCTTACTTTAGATTAATTTCTTTATTGCTGTGCTTCACTTTTGTTAGATTTAGATTCAAGTTTAAACCCCCAATTTCATGTTAAAACCCCCAAAAATAGGAATAAATTACGATCCTAAAATTACATCCTACTGTTGGTTCCTCGAGGTTCGATCTTGGGCTCGTTATTACAACATCATTGTGTAGATAAGGGGTTCAATGGAATATATATTGTTAATTTGATTTATGAGTGTGACAGACTCGTTATCAGTGTGCCCTATTCCAGATGGCAGAGATCACCCAAGCGAGCGGAAGATTCGGTCTGAGGTGAATGGAGCCGGAGCAAAAGACCCGGGCTGGAAAAAGTCAACAAGGTTGACTTTTCCAACCAGGTCGCCCCGAGCTTTCTGGGGTGCCCGGAACTGTCCAAGGCGCCCGGAACCCTCCGTGGCGCCCAGACCGCTCCGGGGCGCCCGGAGTTGACTTTTTCATATGATTGAGTTTTGACTCGATCTGAATGTTGAGGGATAAAGTTTATCCCCCCCCAGGGCGCCCGGAACCCTCAGGATGCCCCAACCAAGGCTATAAATATAGCCTTGGTCCAGAAGCTTTTTAAAACAATGAGAACAACTCAAGAATTGTAATTCCAACGCTTGTGTGCTTTAAGTTTAGAGTTGAGCTTCTGTTTTTGTGCTTAAACGTTGTAAGAGGCTTCTCCGCCTGAAGGAGATATTCTAGTGTGCTTCATCTTCCTTGGATTAACAACCTCCCCGGTTGTAACCAAGTAAATCTCTTTTGTCTCTTACTTTTAGTTTATTTGTTTAATTTACTTATGCAAGTGTTCTGTTGAGAGTTCGAGAAGGGTTGGTTTTTGTTTTTGTTTTTGTATTTTCAGGCTATTCAACCCTCTTTTAGTCAGCCGCCATGATCCAACAAGTGGTATCAGAGCCGAGACGCCTCAGAAGGACTATCAGCCGACTGAAGCAACAAAACGATGGTCGGAGCTAGCATCTACCCACCAGTATTTGAGGGGGAGTTTGCTTTATGGAAGCAACGCATGAAGGTATATCTAAACACAGATTTTGGTATTTCATTAATTATGAAATTTGGTTATGAATCACCAAAGACAACGAATGGAGAAGAAATCAAGAAATATCTTTGGAATGAGAAGCAACGTAACGAATCGATGGCAAACGCTTGGTCTGAATTTCATCTTCTAAGCGTAATACCAGATAAAGATATTGACAGAGTCGGAGAATACAAAAGCGCAAAAGAATTTTGGGAGAAGTTCTTAAAGATCTACGAAGAACCAACTGAAGTCGAATCCAACTCTTCGATGGACACCAAGTCACCATCAGAACAGTCCGAGAATGAGGAAACTGCCAAGACAGCTGAACTCCATCTCAAGGACACAAAAAGCTCATCCCAGATGAGCATCGATGAAGGGGGAGAGACTTTGGAAGAAGGCAAGATAATAGGGGGGAGAATCAACAGCTGACAAGGTAAGTCAAGTATGGTCTCTACCTTCTGAACAATTGGTTAAATCAATTGAAAAGTTGCCTGAAGATTTTTGCGAATTCGAAATTGAATCGACGAAAGAGTTTTTCGGATTAGAAAATCTTTTGTTGAAAGAATTTAGTAAATTAGAAGCATTGCCAAAAGATTCTTGTGAGTTACAAAATACTTTGTCGAACGAATCTTGCAAATTAGAAACATTGTCAAAAGACTTTTTACCAATTATGTTGTCGAAAGAATTTTTTGCATGTTTAATATTGTTTGTTTTAAATCTGAAAAATTATGATTTGAGAAATTATGATAGACTAAAATGGAAATTTAGATATCATAATGATATTAAAGAAATGGCAATAACTTGATAACGAATTTTGTTTAAATAAAAATAAATAAATAAATATTTTTGCCTAAGTTAAACGTTTTTCTGAAATTAAAAATTTCTGCTTAAATTTTTACTTAGAATTTTCAAAAATATTTTTACAAAATTGCCTAAGTCAGAATTGTTTTTACTTAAAGCGATACTTAGAATTTTTTTTTGAGACTGCTTCTGTGAAAATTATTGCAAAAATTTTCAAAGTTCTCAAAATTTTCTAAGTCTAAACCCTTAGATTTTTTTCTTGCAACCCCATTTTTTTTATGTGATCAAAGGGGGAGAGGAAAAGTATATGTCTAGGGGGAGGTAGACCAAAAATAATTTTTCTATCTATTTGCACTTAATTGTAAAAATTTAGTTAGTTTATTTTAATGTCTATTTTTACCCTAGCTTAACTTTTGTTGATCACATCAAAAAGGGGGAGATTGTTGGAACCCCAGAGTTGTTTTGGTGTGATCAACAAGTTAAGTTAGGTCCTGTGTGGTTCTAACCTTGTGTCTAAGTGTGAAGGAGCTTAGGAGCACAGGTAGTCGAGCGGAAGACGCAGCTAGTGAGAAGGACGACACGCGGTGCGTCCGAGGGACGAGGCGTTACGGAAGAGTACACTGGCGGACGAGAAGGAAGCGTGCAGTGGTTCCGGGGGAGGAGATGCCAGAGCGGAAGACTGCTCGAGGAGTAAGAGACGCAGCTAGCGAGAAGGTCGGCACGGGGTGCGACCGAGGGACGAAGACTACGGATGAGTACGATGGCGGACAAGAAGGAAGCACACAACGATTTCGAGGGACGAGAAGCCGAAGCGGAAGCCTGTTCGAGAAGACCAAAAGTTGGGTTCGGGTAAGCCCTATTCTAGATGGCAGAGATCACCCAATTGAGAGAAAGACTCGGTCTGAGGCGAACGAAACCGGAGCAAAAGACCCGGGCTGGAAAAGTCAACGGGGTTGACTTTTCCAACCGAGGCGCCCGGAGCTTTCCAGGGCGCCCGGAACAGCCCGGGGCACCCGGAACAGCCCGTGGCGCCCGGAACCATTCCGGGCCCCTGGACCCCTCCGGGGTGCCCGGAACCCTTCCGAGCGCCCGGAGTTGACTTTTCACAGGATCGAGTTTTGACTCAATCTGAACGTTGGGGGATAAAGTTAATCGCCCCCAGGGCGCCCGGAACACTCAAGGCGCCCTGACCAAGGCTATAAATATAGCCTTGGTCCAGAAGCTTTTTAAAACAATGAGAACAACTCAAGAATTGTAATTCCAACGCTTGTGTGCTTTAAGTTTAGAGTTAAGCTTCTGTTTCTGTGCTTAAACGTTGTAAGAGGCTTCTTCGCCTGAAGGAGATATTCTAGTGCGCTTCATCTTCCTTGGATTAACAACCTTCCCGGTTGTAACCAAGTAAATCTCTTTATCTCTTACTTTTAGTTTATTTGTTTAATTTACTTATGCAAGTGTTCTGTTGAGAGTTCGAGAAGGGTTGGTTTTTGTTTTTTTATTTTTAGGTTATTCAACCCCCTTTTAGCTGACCGTCGTGATCCAACAGTACTTACATCCTTTCGCTAGATCTTACTATCATAGGGTGTAGGGAAGAAAATCCTCTCTTGTACGCTTTAATCACCAAGACACCCTTCCTGCGCGTACTAATCCTTGTGAAAACTCTCCTCTTAGATTCTCCTCTTGAAGAACTTAGAACCTCGGAACCCTAGGATTCTTGGCCGAAAACTGAGAAGAGGGAATAGAAGATTTCGGCTAGAGATAAGAAGAGAAGATGAAAAGTTAGGTTTTCTTCTCTTCCCTTCCCCTTTTATACTAAGTGGAAGTTGAAGCATCTCTTCACCCATCATCAACATAAAATGAATAGTTTTCTATTTCCAATGTAATGCTTTACCACCACCCTAATGACTACTTAAACTAATCTTAGATCAATGGTCTAGGGTTCAAATCCTAGCCCGGGTCATTTATGTACATATTTTTATTTCTTTTCTCTTCTTCTATTTCTTTTTGCTCTTTTGGAAGAGAGCAAATTTATGGGTGTTACATTTTCTAGCTGATGTTATCCTCCCTGCTTTCATGTATAAGAATACTCAACTAACAAGAGCAGCCTTGACTAGAATTGGGGAAGAATTATTAAAGGATCATCATCTCAATCACCCTTCCTCCTCTCTTGGTTTACTACCTCCATCTGAGCAACCTCAGGAATCATCAAGCTCCTCAGATCAAGAAGGCCCCTTTGTTGTGAAGCTTAAAAAGCCTCGTGCTTCCTATCCGTGTCCACTTGCTTCCACCATAGCTACTTTTGAACAAATTCCTATTACTTCTTCTGAAATCTCCCACAGTAGAGGTAAGGAACCTACCCTTCCTACATATACTTGTTCTAATTTTTCTCTAAATATGATGAGTCCAGGACTTCTTATTCCTATGTCTCTTGATATTCCTCCAACTATTCCTTCACTTGAGGAAGTACCAACTATTCCTGTGGCTCCATTGCCCCTTCTTCCAGCTCTACCTTCTTCTTCCACCAAGCCCCCGTGCCAAAAGAACTCCTTGCAGAAGATCAATTACCTCTGGACCCATTATAACATCTACTGAACAAGATTCTTCATTAGCTAGCCTTTCATCTCCTGATCCATCTCTACAGACTTCTGAATTTCCTCCTTCTTCTTCTTCATCATTTACTACTTCTACCAGCTCCTCTATCCTTTTCAAACAATCTCATGGGATACCATTCCAACTTGGTCAAACTTCTATTCCCACCTCATATAGGCTATTTCAACTGAAAGGATCACTAGCTAAGTCCTGGTTACAATCGCAAGCACATATGAAAAGAAATACAATATCTGAACGTACTGATGATCATAGTCATCAAGCTACTACAACAAGTTTCTAATTAAACTTTCTTAATTGGTAACTACATGATATAACTGTGTTGTTATTCTATTCAGCTCTATGCTTTGAGCCTATATTTGAGTAAGCTAGTCGAGGATTTAGAATGGACTAATCAAACTTTGAAAGATAAAGTGGAGGAATTACAAGCTACTTCCAACCTCCCTAATAATGAACTCATTTAACTACGGGACAAAGTGAATTCACAAACTGAGCTCAACGGCAGGCTAGAAAAAGCTCTACAAGACTGCCTCCAATTGCTACAATCTCAAGAGGAAGAAAAGAAAAACTTAGAACTACAATTATAAGGGCTTAATTCTAAGCTTGATGTTGAAAAGGCCTTAAAAGATAAAGCTCTCTCGGTTGCTGCTCACAAAACCACTCTTCTAGACCAGTTACAGCTGTCATATAGCTCGAAGTCTCTTGAGTTAGCCCCAGAATTAGCTTCTAAAGATTTTGCCATATTTCAACAATAAGAAGGATTACGAGCCCAGGACTTGCAGATAAGCTCACTTTTGAAAGAACTGAAGGAGGCTAAGGCGGAGAAAGCTACTTTACAGGGGGAAAAGGATAGCCTACAATTTGAGTTTCAGGCATATAAGGCAAGTGAGGAAGAGCGCTAGCAGAGCAAGCATAGATCCTATTTGGATTCTCCTGAGTTTGGTGGAGAATACGCTCGGCACATCATAGGAACCCTTACCTATTATGTTGAAGGGGTAATTCAGAAGTTAAGAGAAGGGGGTTATCTATCAAGAGAACCTCCTCCCGTGTTCATAGATCGCCGACGACTTAACCAGGAGCTTCCAAGAGACTTTCTAAGCAAATTTGAATGAACTTGGGATCTTGTATCTATACTTTCTCATCATTTCATCACTACTATATACTATTTATTGTTTATCAAATGTTAATAAAAATTTGCAATTACCTGCATTTTCTTGTGTAGCCTCCTCTATCTTCAGAACCACCCAAGTATTACTATAAACAAACTTTTTCAATATATCCGCCATATGTAGAGAAATCCTATAGAAAATTATAATCGAAGGAAATAGATCTCATAGTTATCTTTCCTGATGATCTCTGGGCTTTTATGATGAGATAAATGTCCTGCTTATATATATATATATATATATATATATATATATATATATAAAGAATCCTTGACCTGTCTAATAGGCTGGGCGGACGTATATTTCTGAATGAAATAACCATACACAATATAAATGCTCCTTTGGACTATTCCCAACTATATAATAGACCGGTCGGATTTGTATGCCTGAGTGAAATTAAACATCTACAATATAAATGCTCTCTTGGGCCTTTCTGACTATATAATAGACCGATTGGATTTATATGCCCGAGCGAAATTAATTTCCTACATAATAAGTAATGTTGGTACTAAAACTCATGGTTAATCTAGAGGAGGGTTTAAAGTCTCTAGTTCCCCCATAAGGAAGCATTTTTTATCACTCCTTAAGGTCCTCGATCAATTATATAATGGTTTAAAGTCTCCGGTTCTCCTTAAGAAAGCCTGTCCGGTCACTCCTCAAGGTCCCCGATCAACTATATGATGGTTTAAAATCTCTGGTTCCCCTTAAGGAAGCCTAGCTGGTCACTCCTTAAGGTCCCCGATCGACTATATAATGGTTTAAAGCCTCCAGTTCCCCTTAAGGGAGTATGTTCGGTCACTCCTTAAGGTCCCCGATTGACTAGATGGAGGTTTAAAGTCTCTGATTCCCCTTCAAGAAGCTTATCCAGTCACTCCTTAAGGTCCCCAATTGATTGGATGAAGGTTTGAAGTCTTCGGTTCCCCTTAAGGAAGCCTGTCCGGTCACTCCTTAAGGTCCTCGATCGACTAGCTGGAGGTTTAAAGTCTCTGGTTCACCTTAAGGAAGCTCGTCCAGTCACTCCTTATGGTCCCCGATCGACTGGGTGGAGGTTTAAAGTCTCTGATTCCCCTTAAGGAAGCCCATTCTGTCACTCATTAAGGTCCCCAATAGACTGGATAAATGTTTAAAGTCTCTGATTTCCCTTAAGGAAGCTCATTCGATCACTCCTTAAGGCCCCCAATCGACTAGGTGGATGTTTAAAGTCTCTGGTTCCCCTTAAGGAAGCCCGTCTGATCACTCCTTAAGATCCCTGATCGACTGGATAAAGGTTTAAAGTCTCCAGTTCCCCTTAAGGAAGCATGTCTGGTCACTCCTTAAGGTCCCCGATCGATTGGATGAAGGTTTAAAGTCTTTGGTTCCCCTTAAGGAAGCATGTTTGGTCACTCCTTAAAGTCCCCGATCGACTAGATGAAGGTTTAAAGTCTCTGATTCCCCTTAAGGAAGCATGTCCGGTCACTCATTAAGGTCCTCAATCGACTAGGTGGAGGTTTAAAGTCTCCAGTTCCCCTTAAGGACGCCCATCCGGTCACTCCTTAAGGTCCCCGATCGATTGGATGAAGGTTTAAAGTCTCTGGTTCCCCTTAAGGAAGTTCGTCCGGTCAGTCCTTAAAGTCCCCGATCGACTAGCTGGAGGTTTAAAGTCTCCAGTTCCCCTTAAGGAAGCCCGTCCGGTCACTCCTTAAGGTCCCCGATCGATTGGATGAAGGTTTAAAGTCTTCAGTTCCTCTTAAGGAAGCCTATCCGATCACTCTTTAAGGCTCCCAATTGACTAGATATAGGTTTAAAGTCTCTGGTTCTCCCTAAGGAAGTCTATCCAGTCACTCCTTAAGGTCCTCGATCTACTAGATGGAGGTTTAAAGAGAAGTATATGACCTCTCCAAATAATATTGTCTGTACCTTCTCTGTTACTCATATCAACAATGTTTATACAAAATACAATAATGACTTACAGGCATGTTTGCTAAGTTCTATATGCTTGCAAATGATTAGCACTCCAAGGCCGTTCGAGTTTTCTCCCTTCTGCATCTTTAAGGTAATAGGAACTCGATACAAGTTTCTGCATGATTTTATAAGGTCCTCCCCATTGGGATTCTAGCTTGTTAACATCTCCAACAGGCTTGATGCGCTTCCATACAAGATCACTTACCTGAAAAAACCTTGGAATTACTCTTGTTATAATTTTGTCTCATTCTTTGATGATATGAAATGGGCTGGGTTGCCTCTTTGTCTTGTGCTTCCTCTATTAAGTCAAGTTCCATGAGGCGTCGATACGTATTGTTGTCATCATAAAGCCTTCTTCGATCAAATTCCACTCCAACCTCAATCAGAATCACTGCTTCGCCCCCATAAACCAGGTGAAAAGAAGTAATTCATGTGGCTTCTCTAGGAGTGGTACGATATTCCCACAATACACTGGGTAATTCATCTACCCAACTACACCAATATGATCTAATTTAATTTTGAGTCCTCTGAAAATTTTCCTGTTGGTTACTTCGGCTTGTCCATTACTCTGTGGATACGTCATAAAGGTAAAAGCTTGTGTGATGCCATAATCAAAACACCATTTTTTTAATTTTCTTGCTCTGAAATTGTCTTCCATTATCAGAAACTATTTTGTATGGAATACCAAATCTACAAACAATATGCTGCCATAGAAATTTAATAATTGCATGTTTAGTAATCCTGGCCAATGGTTCTGTTTCTACCCATTTAGAAAAATAATCGATAGCTACTAATAAGAATTTCCTTTGAGCAGGTGCAAGAGGAAAAGGCCCAACTATATCCATGCCCCATTGATCAAATAGATCAGATACTATAGAGATCTTCAATAATTTTATGGGATGATGAGGAATATTTTGATGTTTCTGACAAAATAAACATGTTCTCACAAGTTGAGCTGCCTCTGCTTGTAAAGTAGGCCAAAAATATCCATATCTTTCTAGCAAGAGATTGACCTCCTATATGACTACCACAAGAGCCTTGATACATCTCTTGTAAGATATATTGTATATCATCTGATCCAACACATTTAAGTAAAGGACTAGAGAAAACCCTTTATATAGATGATCTCCAATCATAGTATACTAGCTTGCCCTTTTCTTGAATACTCTAGCTTGTTCCGCATCAGTGGGTAGAATTCCTTTCTGTAAAAATAGGATGATAGGTGTTCTCCAATCACTTTGGATTTCTAGATTGGCCTATTGCTCAATACAAGATACTAATAATGTTTGTTCTACAGGTTTATCTAAATCCCAAGGTATAATGGTCGAAGCTAATTTAGCTAATTTAGCTAATTCATCTACTGCTTGATTGTCTGCTCGGGGGATTTTCTTTATACTTAGTTCATAAAATTTAGCTTTTAATTTATCAAATGTCTTTGTACATAACTTGAGTCATTCATTGCTAATTCTAAAGTTTCCTGTTAATTACTATGCTATCAATTGAGAATCAGAATGAATCACCACACGAGCAACTCCCACATGCTTAGCAGCCTGCATGCCTGCTATCAATGCTTCATATTCGACCTCATTGTTGGTGGCTCTATAATTTAATCTAACAAATAGTTGTATTTGATCTTCTCTAGGGGATATAAGCAGAATCCCTACTCCACTACCTTGTCGAGTAGAAGATCTATTCACATAGATGATCCAGGTTTCCTCTGTTTCTGGACTTGGTATTTCTGTTATGAAATCTGCCAAAGCTTGAGCCTTGATGGTCATCCGAGGCTGATACTGTATATCATATTCGCTTAACTTGGTCGTCCACTTGATTAACCTTCCGGATGCCTCTGGGTTAATGAGTACCCAACCCAGAGTTCTATTTGTCAATACTATAATTAGGTGTGATAGAAAATAAGGACACAATCTTTGAGCTGCTAAAACCAATTTATAAGCCAACTTCTCGAGTGTCGTATATCGGCACTCTACTCCTTTTAATAAATGGCTTAAAAAATACACAGGTAACTGTTCTTTTTCTTCCTGCCTCACTAATACAGAACCAACAGCATGTTCGTTGGCTGATAAGTACATCCATAAGGCCTCTCCTACTACTAGTTTAGCTAATATAGGGAGAATAAACAAATATTCTTTCAGCTCCTCAAACACCTTGCTGCAATCCTCATCCCATTGAAATTTAGTTGCTCATCGGAGTATTTTAAAGAAGGGAAGACTTCGATCGACTGATCGAGAGATGAAGCGAGACAGGGCGATAATCCTCCCTATCAATCTTTGTGGTTCCTTTAAGTTCAGCGGATGAGTCATGTCTTGTAGTGCTTTTACTTTGCTGGGATTGACTTCTATTCCCCGCTTGGTCACCATGTATCCCAAGAATTTTCCACTCTTGGCCCTAAATAAATATTTACTGGGATTGAGCTTGAGTTCGTACCTCCTCAGGGTCCTACAAGTTTCTTCTATGTCAGCACATAAACTAAAAGCCCGTATAGATTTAATAAGTATGTCATCCACATAAACTTCCATGTTTCTTCCAAGTTGTTTCTGAAAAACATTGTTCATGAGCCTCTGATAAGTAGCTCTTGCATTCCTTAGACCAAAAGGCATAACATTGTCACAATAAGTACCTTCAGTAGTTTTAAAGCTAACCTTTTCCTAATCTACCTTAGCGAGTGGAATTTAGTGATACCCTTGATAGGCGTCCATCATACTAATAAATTCACATCCAGCTATAGAATCCACCACTTGATCTATAGAGGCAGAGGACAATAATCCTTCAGGCAAGCCTTATTGAGATCCCTAAAATTAATATATACTCGCCACTTATTACCTGGCTTAGAAACCAAGATGACATTAGCCAGCCAGCTTGGAAATTGTACTACCCGAATATATCCAGCATCCAACAATTTATCCACTTCTTCCTTGATAATTTTATTCTGATCGGCTCCGAAGTTCCTTTTTTTTTATTTGACTGACCGGGCATCTGGATATACATGAAGAGCATACTCCATAACTGTTGGTACAACACCTTTCACCTCCTTAGGTGTCCAGGTGAACACATCGCTATTTTTCATCAGGCACTTTACCAAGTCTTCCTTGAGATCAGGAGAAAGATCGAACGCGATGTGGATAGTAGCTTCTGGTCGGCCGATTTGTATCTGCATTTCCTCCTTCTCCTCATATATAAGGGTAGGTGGTTTTTCATGGATGACATTGATATCCATCCTCTGAGTTTTTTGGGCGGCATTAACTTCCGCCCTCACAACCTCCACATAGAACTTATGTGCTACTATTTGATCTCCCTTGACTTCCCCTACTTGGTCATCCACAGAAAATTTTATCTTCTGATAGAAAGTAGAAACACGACCGCCCTGAACTCATTCAAGGCTAGTCGGCCCAAGATAACATTATAAGATGACGAGGCGTCAACCACCATAAAGGAAGATCATCGTGTCCTCATAAGGGGCTCCTCCCCTAAAGATATGGCCAATTTTATTTAACCTAGTGGTTGTACTTCATTAACTGTGAATTCATATAATGGAGTAACCATTGGCTGAAGTTCACTTGGGTTTATCTGTAGCTGATCAAAAGCTTGTTTAAAGATAATGTTAATAGAGTTGTCGGTGTCAATAAAAGTACAAGAAATAATGTAATTGGTTATAACCACCTTAATTATTAATGCATCATCATGGGACACTTCTACCCCTACTAGATCTCTGGGCCCAAAATTGATTTTTGGCCCTGCTGCCTTCTCGACACTATATCCGACAGCATGAATTACTAATCGCCAAGTGTGTGATTTCCTCGCTCGATTGGAGTTACCATCAGTGAGTCCTCTAGCTATCATATTTATGCTGTCTTGAGCAGCATTATTGCGATTCTATTCTTGCTGAGCCGATGGTTGCTCTGATTGTACTTGGTCCAGCGTTTGTGCTTGTACAGCTGGGAGAGGTAATATTCTTGCTTGTGATCCGCTCGGTTGATATTCGATCTTAAGCGGGCTATTCTATAGTGGATATCACCGGCAATTTGGAATTGGGGAACGCCAACGGTTATGGGTGTTACCCGCTTGTTGATTCTTTAGAGTATAACAAATTTCAATTTTATGAGTACTTATCAGATGATATGTGCATCATCTCTGAGGAAAGTATTGAGGAACCTCCACATGTTGTACTTCTTGAGGTCGAGGTTCTAGGTGACGATGATGCTGAACTGCCCGAGACCCCTTAGGAGGTATAATAGGCCCCACAGGACGTACCACAGCAGGAACAAGCGTGGAAGTAGTGGTGTCCTTAGGTCCTGTGACCCTCAAGTCAGTTTTTCTCTCAAGGGTGCAAGAAGAAGAAGAAGAAGAATAGTAACTGAAGTACTTTGAAACAAAGTTTAGATGCTAGAACTTGCGTACCTTCCCAACAAAGAGGATCCCCATTTTTTACTACCTCATGTAACCTCCGTAGTCATGAAGTAGTCCCTGGTTTGTTAGAGTTTGTTAGGAGATGGAGTCATCTCCTGAGGTTCATGCAATAATCTTTTTAAGAAATCTTATTTGTACCCAGATGTAACTGTTTTGTCGTTTATGACTCATATTTATGATAAAATATGCATATGAACACATCATTATAATTAATGAAGCTTCTATAAGATATTTCCCGTCAAGTATGCCAGACTATCATACTTATATACTTTTGTTAAGTATGTTTCGACCGATCGTTCAAGCCGATTGTGTATATATTGAGAATACCTCCTGCTAAGTATGTTCTGGCCGAGAATGTTTATGAACTTTATGAGGCCGAGTGCTCTTACACTTGGTCGGGTTATACCTTGCCGAGTACATACACACACGCTGGTGCTTGCTAGGCTTTCAATCGATCGGTAATATACTAAGAGCTTCTTATAAGGTTACGTGCCTTTACGCTCGATCGAGCTTTGCTTGACCAAAAG
Organism: Zingiber officinale; assembly: GCF_018446385.1. Taxonomy (NCBI): domain Eukaryota; kingdom Viridiplantae; phylum Streptophyta; class Magnoliopsida; order Zingiberales; family Zingiberaceae; genus Zingiber; species Zingiber officinale. The sequence continues at coordinate 38,296,783 of NC_055999.1, forward strand.
CGTGTAGGCACACATTAGTGTTCACTCAGTCTTCCCTCGGCCGGTAATATACTACAAGATTCTATAAGGCTGAGTGTCTTTATGCTCGTTCGGGCTTTGCCTGATCGAGCATGTGTAGGCACATGAGTGCTCGCTTGGCCTTCAGTCGGCCGATAATATACCACAAGCTTATATAAGGTTAAGTGTCTTTATGCTCGGTCAGGCTTTATCTGCTGGAGCCCGTGTGGGCACATATTGGTGCTCGCTCGGCCTTTACTCGGTCGGTAATATTTTAAGAACTTCTTATAAGGCTAAGTGTTTTTATGTTCGGTCGGGCTTTGCCTGACCGAAAGTGTGTAGGCACACATGGGTGCTCGCTCAGCTTTCACTCGGCCGGTAATATACAACGAGTTTCTAAAAGGCTAAGTGTCTTTATGCTCGGTCGGGCTTTACCTGACCGAACGCGTGTATGCACATAGGTGCTCGCTCGGCCTTCACTCGACCGATAATGTACTATAAACCTCTATAAAGCTAAGTGCCTTTATACTCAATCGGACTTTACCTGACCAAACGTGTGTAGGCACATGGGTGCTCGCTCAGTCTTCACTCGACCGGTAATATACTATAAACCTATATAAAGCTAAGTGTCTTTATGTTCGGTCAGACTTTGCCTGACCAAACGTGTGTAGACACATGAGTGCTCACTCGGCCTTCACTCAGCCGATAATATACCACGAGCTTCTATAAGGCTAAGTATCTTTACGCTCGGTTGAGCTTTGCCTGACTGAGCGCCCGCAAAATAACTTTTTACTTGATCATTTATTATCTTATTAATTATACATTCGCCCGGCTATATACTTCTTCTATCCTTCTTAATCCTATCTGTTTCTTCATTTGACAAGTCGGCCTATAATAACCCGTATCAATATTAATCTAGAAATTTTGGGGTTTGAGTTCATGATCCCTCTCGAAGAGCTGATCGTCACAGTGAGCTCGCCGCCGCATTTAAAGCAGGAAGCTGAACGCAAGGTGTATTCGGTTCGTGCTTCGGATATAAAGTATTATAACTTGAAAAACGTTGACAATGCTATAACAAGGCTTGAGGAAACCCCACTGAGAATTTGATGCTGATGGAGACAAAGGGAAACGGGCATGGACAAATGGTCACAGTTGATTTTGACGATAAAAGTTGTCTGAAAATATTTGTTCAAGGACGACTATTTGACTCTGAAAGCAAGGTTGTCATTGACACTAGATGGGCTAATGAGTGATAGAAATCCAATCAAGAGATCTGATGTTGCCATACTAAATGATGGTTCTGTTAATTTGCATAATTCAAAAGAACAGCAAGTGGCATCTTCAAACAACTCTTCAGACCATAAAGAAAGGACTTATAGGAGGAAAATAACAAAAAGAGCTAATAAATTTATGAAGAGGAAGGGTCAGTAAAAGTAGATAATGCAGGATCAGTAAAGGTAGATAATGTTGGTACATCTACCTCCAGGAATTCTGAATGGGCTAGGATGAACTTATGGAGTTTGTAGCACCTATGAAAAATGGTGATGCATCTGCTTTATCCAGTTTGATGTTCAGGCTCTTTTGCTTGATTACATTAAAAAACATAATCTTCGTGATCGCCGTCGTAAAAGTCAGATTGTATTTCTTGATTCAAGAATTGAAAATTTTTTTGGGAAATGCTTATGGTACACGAAGATGGACAAGAGTAGCATCTATGATATCATTGCAGTAAAAAGGTGAAATCCTCGCCCCTAGAACCCCCACCAATTGAACCCACGATCATTGTGAGGGAGATAAATTACAACACCCGAGCATATATGATATCATGCTTGTAAGAAGGATTGTCAAGGATTTTCAAAGTCCAATTTGGTACCAGATGGCAATGTTATCACCCAAACTCGAGGACGAAGGTTGACTAATGCATGAGGATACATAAATTTTTATTATTTTTTTAATATTTTTTATTTTTTTTATATTTAAGAAACTTTTATTAATTTCTATCTTCTGTATTTTAACTTTTAATTTGTTTAAATATTTTAGGATGAATTACAATGTTTTAGGAAATTTTTTCCTTATTTTTTAGAATTTATTTTATTTTTTTTAAGATAGAAATAGAAGTCCATATTTTAAATTTTCTCTCATTTTTTTAATGATATGATTATAGTCTATATACATATAGAGAACGAATCTATTAATCCATAATTTATAGATTAGAGAATGATCTACTTTATAAATTGAATGGATTCTATCTATTTAAAAGTGTGGAGTTCGTTAAAATTAATCAATCAAAGAAAATAAATCATCCTCTCTGATCTATTCATTATCGATAAAAGGATCCTAGTTGATAAATATGTATTTAACTGTAAGACTAGTAATCTTTAATTAATAAATATTGTTTTTTCCGAAATACATAAAGGATAACGGTTCTTCTCTTTTGACCTTTCTCCTCATTTCTTTTGCCGCCTCACTTTCTCCTCATTTCTTGTGCCTCCTCAGTTTGTATAAACATTCAGTTTTCACTGTTTAATTGAATATAAAAATTTTAAATAGAACTGGAACAAATTAAATGAATTAATTAATTTTTTTAAAAAATAACTATAATTTTAAATAAATCGAACTGAATTATTAAACTTGATTAGTTCCGACGGTTTATTCGATTTAATTATTTTTTTTTACTCATACGTTGGAAATCAAAACTCACTTTATTGATCATTCTCTTTAACGCTAACAATAATTGAACATATTGAATATATCTCGTGATCTGCAGTATAAATACCCAACTTTAAAGAACATCTTAAATACATAAGCGAACTTTATTTATAAAAAGCTATATTTAATTTCTCAGAGTATTCCTTTTTCTCCTTAAAAAATTGATAAAAACATAAAATTATCAAAAAAAAATTAAAATAAAATAAAATAATAACCAGAGCTAAAGGAAGTCCTCGACCACTGAATTTGGGAGTGAGCATTCACTGCAGCAAAGGTAGCTTAAGTATAGTCATAAACTAATCGAATCGAGTCGAGTTAAGTTGAATTTTAGAATATTCAAATTTATTTGATAAGGTATTTGAATTGAGCCAAGTCGAGCTTAAATGAATTAAGCTTTTGAAATAATTGTTTAAATTTAGCTTGATTTTTTTATGAGCTTGAACTTATTTGAAGTTTGGCTCATTTAGATGTTATCGAGCTCTCAAGTCGAGTTTGGCTTGAGCTTGGTTTGTTTAGATGTTATTGAGCTCTCAATTCAAACTTGTTTGATTGTTTAAAACTTTTAGTTGTTTGATTGGTTATTAAGCTTGATAATTTAAACTTATTTGTTTATTTTATTATTTATTTAGCATATTGAAAAGAGTTTTATTAATGAATATGGTTCATGAGCATTGTTCACGAAAATTGTTCACGAACATTATTCACAAACGTTAACGAATTGAACACATATGTATTCAAATTTATTTGTTTAGTTTAATGAGTTGTTCAAACTTGTTTATTTAATTAATCTTGTGTATCTTAAACGAATATAAACAAACTCTTACCAAACTGAACACCAAACTTATTCATGAGCGTTTGGTACATTTACAGCCATAAGCTCAAGGGTGGATCTTGCCATCATCATAAAACTTTAATCGCTTAGCCACCATCTCACAAATAGAGCTTGCAAACGCTGTGAAATTATGGAAAGTTCAAGTACATGTCCAACTGTAAAATCATTTTTTTACCATTTATTTTATTACCAAAATCATTTTTAATAACAATAATAAAAAATAATCTCGAATTGATTTCAATCAATTGAGATTTATTATATTTGGTATTTATCAACATAACAATCAAGATCGACATAAATCAAATAGCAAAAATAATACTTCCAAATCTATTATACTTATTGTTATAATTATAATTGTATGTTATATTTAATCTTTTCATTATTATTTAGACAACTTGTATAAATAAACTTATTGATTTTAATAAATAACAGATCAAAGAACTATTCACTATTCTATTTCTTTCCTCTATCTATTAGTTTCAACGTGATATCAGAGTCATCTTCTCTTCCTTCCAATATTTTCTTCTTCTCAATTTTTATTACAGTAGCTACAGGAGTTTCTACATGCTGGTTTGATATCATCATCTATAGTGGGGCAACCTCAGCAACTTTGACGATGGCAACAACAGTTTCGACAGCAGCAACTTTTCTTCTCCTTTCATCAACAACTCTTTTCTGTTGACGACAGTAATTTCAATAACTGATCCTGTTCGAGTGCTGAGTCGATAAAAAATGGGGGCGTGGTGCTCTCTGCTGCCTTCGGGTGATCTTCACAATGACGTGAACCTCCAGTGAACCTGCAACAAAGACGGGTCGGGAAGGGGTTCCCGGCGATGACCCTCCGACGCTCAAGTCAGGCAACGGCGAGATGAAGCAGAGGTAAAATAGTGAGACTGTGGCTACAGTAGATGGGAAAAACCATACCTCCGTCGAAGTCCGGGGGTCTTTATATAGAACCCCGGAGAGGCGCGTGCACGCTTCCCGATGCATGCACGCTTCCCTAGGCATGCACGTTCCTCAAAGTATACCTCAGAATGGTTGTGTCAGAAAAGCGTGTCTGAGGTCATACCGCAACTGTCCGAGCATATCTCTGCCACGATAGTGGAAATTTCCACCGTACGATCCTCAGTACGACCCAACCGCCGACCATGCTGTTTGTCGGCGGCAGATGTCTCGAGAATGATATCCCTAGCTGCCCTTTTCGTCCTCTTCTAAGTCTTTTGTCTCTTACTGGGCCGGACGAAATGCACACTTGGCCTCCAGGGGGCTTGGATGTGTATGCGCATCGGACCGGGCAAGAAGGTCGCTCGGTCAAATACTCGGATGAGAGTGCGATCTGGTTGATCCGCGGTTCGGCCGAGCGGATCGGTCGCTCGGCACGGCGGTTACTCTATAAGGGAGCTTGTGAGCGTCGGAAGCTCGACCCCAGGTCGAGCTATCCATGCGCCGGCCCGGGATTTACTCCGGCCGATCGGCTAGGCGACTTCCCCACCCCGCTCAGCCGGGACTTTGACTCTCCCGTGCCGTTGACCCCTTATTATGTGGGCCCCCATCCTTACCGTCGGATCACGTGTCTTCCCTTCAAGTCTAGTCGAAGGAGTTTGCAAGTCCGACTGACTGGACCATTGGCTTGGTGACACGTCTGCCGCTCGGCTAGTGATGTTGGTGTCTATCCGATCGGGAACTGCGGAAGTGGGCGATGCCGCTCGGCACGATCCCTGCTAGCACTTGGAAAGTCTTGTTTGCCAGCGGTTGTCCCGCCGCTCCGACATTGGTCAATGCTGATGTCCCTAGAATCTTCTTGGAATTCGTGCAAATCCTCGCCATTAAGGCTGAGCACGCAACCACGCCTGCGTAATGGTGCTCATTAAATGCGACCTGTGAGCGGGTGCCATGTGGTCACGCAGCCGTCACCGCTCGCTCAAGCTATCAGGGCTGATGTGACCTTTGGCCCTTTGAATTCGACGGTCAGTCGGATCTCGTGACCTAGATCGGACAGCTCCGGTCGATCGAGCCCAACGTTTATAAGGACATCTCTTCTTCCCCCAACCGCTTCGCGTTATCGCGTGCACGCATTCGAAGGCTTCTGTTCCATCTTGTTCAGTGCTCTGGTGAACTCGTTTCTCCACGTTCCGGTAATCCCTTGCCTCCGCCATCCTTTCCTGTAAGGAATTCCTACCCTTTATCTTTTTCTTTGTGCTTTCTTTAGTATTCTTAGCAACATTCGTGTTAGTTCTGCACTGTTCTGACCTTCCCTTTCATCCATCCCTTCGTTCAATGGGTCTTGCTTTCTCTACTGTTCCGGCGAAGGCGAGCACCTCGCAACCGCCTAATCCCTCTTTCGGCCTTTGGTATACGACCATGGAGAGCCGGTTCGATGAGGGTGACGCGACGAACTTCATCCGCGACTTCGAACTCCCCCTGCCTATAGATTGATATTAGCTACCTCTTCCGATCGGCCACACGACCCGCCGCCCGGCACTACTTGTTTCTTCCGAGACCAGTTTGTAGCCGGTCTGCGTTTCCCTCTACACCCTTTTATCCTTGAAGTGTGTAATTATTTCCGCCTCCCGCTCGGCCAACTCATCCCGAACTCATTCAGGCTGTTGTGTGGAGTAGTCGTCCTCTTTAGGCTGCAAGGCATTCCCTTAGTCCCCAAAATTTTCCATTATTTCTACTATCCTAAACAATCCGAGTGGAGCACCTTCCTCTTCCAGTCGCGGATCGGCCTTGTTTTCTTCGACAAAATACTGACCTCAAATAAACATTGGAAGGAGTATTACTTTTACCTTCGTCTTCCCGAGCTGCCAGCTTTCTGAACGTAATGGCAGACCGCCGTGCCGGCCCCGCCGGACCTTGGTAAATACAAGAGCCAACCGACCTACCTCCATGCAGCCAACCAACTGGCCGGGCAAAAGTTCAACATCCATAAGCTGCTTTGTGAGTGTGTGCTGTACATATTTGGATTAAGTCCAATCCGAACGAAGCTTCCGAGCAGCATGGGTAAGCGTTTTTTTCGCCCCCTTTTCTTTTGATCTAACTGATTTATTCTTCTTTTATGCAGCTGACATCATGTGGCGCGCCAAGGCCGCTGATCGAATGAAACTGAGGGTCACTGAGATAGAGGTGACAACAGCTAAGGAGATGGCCGACCGGGGCATTGAGCCGGTCGGCTCACACGAGGGTGAAAGCGAAGAAGATCCACCTGCCGTCGGAGAGTCAGTCGTTCAGGAACATGCAACCGAGGCGGTCGGCGATGCTACTTTGTCTGCTAGACAACCTACGCCGGAGGACATTGGGCTCTCGGCTGACGACGCTCTGCTGGTGACGCGCAAGCGGTGCTGGGTGGATCCCCCAACCCGTTCGGCCACCTCTGTGGAACCGGTGTTACAGCAGGTCGGCGCTCCTTCTGCAGCAGTAGACCCGACCCACGTCTCGGTCGAGGCAATCTCCTCGGATCGAACTCCCTCACAACTCGATCTACCAGTGGCCTCCCTCGAAGCACAGCCCGTCAGTTCTCTGCCCCGAGCCCCTCGTCGGCTTAGGCGCTCGGGCATAATCTCCACTCCGCTTGGCAAGTCGTCCGGTCGCTCAACTTCAGCCCAGTCTGATCCGAGCGGGCGTTGAGTGATTAAAGCTATCCTACATCGCCCAACAGAAGAATTCCTTCTGGCAGCTGATCAGCCGACTGCCCCGAACATCAGATCACCATCCGCGGGCCACTTGCCAAGATATGGGAGGATGCGAGGGCCCGCGTTGCCTTAATGACTCCCGGTCAGCTCGACGATAGCCACTTGCAGCAGGCTACCGGGGTATGCCCCTCAAACTATTATATGACTATTTTACTTGTTTCTTGATATTATTTTGTCTGAGCGCAGAACTGGGTGGAGAACATTGCAGTCAGCAACCGCCTGGCGGCGCTGGAGGAAGAGTTGAAGAAACTTCATATTTCTGGAGGGCGCCAGCTCAGGGGCCCTCGTACGCCATGCTTCGGACCGAGCTAAACAAAACGGAGAAACTGTTGGCGGCCGAGCGGCACAAGTTTTCTAACCTGGAAACCAGGGTAGCTGGGCTTGAAGCCCAGGTTAAGTCTCACGACCAGGAGATTAAGTTGGCGACTAACAGGAAGAATAGGGTCATTTCTGATTTAGAGGCGGAGAATGTGCAGGCCCGAGCGCTGGAGCAACGCGTCCAAGAACTGACCGGCCTACTGTCCACCGAGCGAGAAAGCCGCTCGGTTGATGAAGCTAAATTTCAAGGAGACAAAAAGGATCTCTAGGACGCCCTCGAAGCTGCCCAAGCTGCTTTCAAAGAGTATCAAGACGGCGAATCAGGCCGTTTCACGGTGATGGGGCAGAACTATTTCCGCTCGGACGAGTTCGGTGAGAAGTTCAGTGATCAGTTAGTCCTAGCCTTTGAGGAAGCCATCCAGGCTACAACTGCTTATCTGAAGGCTAAGGGTCATCTTCCGGAGATGGCGTCTATCCCCCCCCTAGAGACCTGGCCGGACTGCTGGAAACCATCCCTGAGCCCATCTTTGATGTTCTGGACTGAAGAGCGCCTTTAAATTTTAAAGTTTCATCTGTATACTCGCCGTTCAGCGAGTTAATATTATCCGTACTTATCTGACTTTTATCCTACTTTTGTCTATGTACTAGTCATGCATTGAGTCAATATATTCTTTCAATTATGTTCTTGTTTACTTCTCCGAACGCATTCTTTCCGAGCGACATTCGACGGTCTTCGGGCCAGGGGGTCTATAGTTGCCGGTCCGACTCTGGGATTTAACGTCGCCGCTCGACGGTCTTCGGGCCGGGGGGTTTATAGTCGCCGGTCCGACTCTGGGATTTAACGTCGCCCCTCGACGGTCTTCGGGCCAAGGGGTTTATAGTCGCAGGTCCGACTCTGGGATTTAACGTCGCCGCTCGACGCTCTTCGGGCCGGGGGATTTATAGTCGCCGGTCCGACTCTGGGATTTAACGTCGCCGCTCAACGGTTTTCGGGCCGGGGAGTTTATAGTCGCCGGTCTGACTCTGGGATTTAACATCGCCGCTCGACGGTCTTCGGGTCGGGGGGTTTATAGTCGCTGGTCCGACTCTAGGATTTAACGTCGCCGCTCGACGGTCTTCAGGCCGGGGGGTTTATAGTCGTCGGCCCGACTCTGGGATTTAACGTCGCCGCTCGACGGTCTTTGAGCCGGGGGATTTATTGTCGCCGGTCCGACTCTGGAATTTAACGTCGCCACTCGACGGTTTGATGGAGATGGCCATTCGGTGGAAATTGGTATACCCTTGTATTTTGTGATTCCATTCCTGCAGCTAAAGGGTACAAGAGAAAGAAAACATGCTTAAATGATTACATTGGCGCACCTTTCACCCAGCTCGGTACGGCTGTAGATGGTTCGCGCTCCATGGTCGTTCCAGCCATCGTCCTTCTTGATCCTCGAGATAGTAGGCTCCCGATCGGAGATTTTCAATGACCTTAAAGGGGTCGGCCCATGGGGCCGCCAGCTTACTCACATCGCCGACCGTCTTTACCTTCTTCCATACTAAGTCGCCGACCTGAAACACTCTGGGATTACTCGCTTGTTATAATTTTGCTTCATCCTTTGCCGGTATGCCATTAGTCGGGCGGTTGCTTTGGCTCGCTCCTCGTCAATCAAATCCAGCTCCAGCTGTCTCTGTTCAGCGTTGTCCTCGTCGTAGCCCAATATCCGCTCGGACTCTACACCGACTTTGACTGGGACGACCGCCTCTCCTCCATATACCAAGTGAAACGGAGTAGTGCCCGTTCCCTCCTTTAGGGTCGTGCGGATAGCCCATAGCACGCCCGACAATTCATCCACCCAACTTCCCCCTATATGGTCGAGTCGAACGCAAAGAATCCGAAGGATCTCCCGATTAGTGACCTCGGCCTGCCCATTTCTTTGGGGATATGCTACGGAAGTGAAGTGTTGCTGGATGTCGTACCCTTCGCACCATGCTTGGAGCTCTTGACTGGCGAACTGCCGCCCATTGTCGGACACGAGTCGTCGGGGAATGCCGAACCGGCATATTATGTGCTGCCAGATGAACTTCTTGACCATCTGCTCGGTTATTCTTGCTAGCGGCTCGGCCTCGACCCATTTTGAGAAATAGTCTACCGTTACCAATAAGAACTTCCGCTGTTCGGTCGCCATGGGAAAAGGCCATACAATATCCATACCCCACTGGTCGAATGGGCAGGATACCGTAGACGCCTTCATCTCCTCCGTTGGCCGATGGGAGAAGCAGTGGTGTTTCTGGCAGGAAAGGCAGTGGGCGACGGTCCGGGCGGCATCTTCTCCCACCAGAAGTACCCCGCTAGCAGGATGCTCCTTGCCAGCGAGCGGCCACCCGGATGTCCTCCGCAAGATCCTTGATGCACTTCCTTCAATATATATTCCGCATCCTCTGAGCTGACGCACTTTAGCAACGGTCGGGAGAAGGCCTTCTTGTAGAGATGGTCCCCTGTGAGGGTGAACCGACTGGCTCTTCTTCTCAGTTTCTGGGCTTCCTCCCGATCGGGAGATGTAGTTCCAAAGCGTAAAAATTCCATTATGCACATTCTTCAATCGCTCGGGAACGTGAGGCCTTCCATTCTGTCAATGTGTGCCACCAAAGATACATGCTCGATCGGTTGCTGGACGACGACCGACGATATTGAACTCGCAAGTTTAGCTAATTCGTCTGCCGCCTGGTTCTCCGTTCGGGGAATCTTCTGTATGACAACTTCCTTGAAGTTGGTTTTGAGCTTCTCGAAGGCATCCGCATAGAGAGCTCCTTGAAGTTGGTTTTGAGCCGTGCGTTGTTTATTTCGAAAGCTCCTGAAAGCTGCTGGGCGGCGAGCTGAGAGTCCGAGTAGAGGGCCACCCGACCGGCCCCCACATGTCGAGCAGCCTGCAGACCGGCTATGAGAGCCTCATATTCAACTTCATTATTTGTTACTCGGTAATCCAGTCGGACAGACAGATGCATCCGCTCTTCTTGAGGAGAAAGTAGTAAGATACTGATTCCACTTCCGAGTCGAGTGGATGATCCATCCACAAATATTTTCCATAAAGCTGCTGGCTCGGGGTTCCGTACTTCAGTTATGAAATCTGCTAAGGACTGCGCCTTAATTGTCGTTCGAGGCTGGTACTAGATGTCGAATTCACTGAGCTCGGTTGTCCATTTGATAAGCCGTCTGGATGCCTCTGGGTTGAGGAGGACTCTCCCTAGAGGACTGTTCGTCATAACGATTATCGTGTGTGCCAAGAAGTAAGGCCGGAGCCTCCGAGCAGTGAGGACTAACGCGAAAGCAAGCTTCTCGAGACCAGTATAGCGGGATTCGATATGACTCAAAAAATACACCGGTTGTTCTTCACCGTCCAGCCGTACCAACGCCGAGCCAACAACATGCTCGGTCGATGATAAATAGACGCGAAACGGTTCACCGACAATTGGCTTGGCTAATACAGGCAAAGAGTTCAGATAAACCTTCAAAGCTTCGAACGCCCGGTCACATTTTTCATCCCACTAGAATTTAATAGCTCGGCGTAGAATCTTGAAGAAGGGCAAGGCTCGGTCGGCCATCCGGGAGATGAATCGCGATAATGCTGTTATCCGACCGGTGAGACGCTGAACTTCCTTAAGATTTCTGGGTGGCCGCATATCCGATCCTGCAAGGCCTTCACCTTGCTAGGGTTCGCCTCAATGCCACGCTCGGTGACGATGTATCCTAGGAAGCGTCCACCTTTGGCTCCGAACAGACACTTCTGGGGGTTCAGCTTGACTCCGTACGTTCTCAGCGTCCGGAAGGTTTCTTCTATATCTGCACACAGATCGACCGCTCGAAGTGATTTAATGAGTATGTCATCTGCGTATACCTCCAAGTTCCGTCCGATCTGCTTCCGAAACACCTTGTTCATGAGCCGCTGGTACGTCGCTCCGGCATTCTTTAGTCCGAATGGCATCACGTTGTAGCAGTAGGTGTCATCCGTCATAATGAAGCTAACTTTCTCTTGGTCTTCCCGGGCGAGCGGCACTTGGTGGTAACCCTGATAAGCATCCAGCATGCATATCAGTTCGCACCCGGCAGTTGAGTCCACCATTTGATCAATCTGGGGCAGCGGGTAAAAATCCTTTGGACACGCCTTGTTCAGGTCACGGAAGTCGATGCAAACTCTCCATTTGTTGTCGGGCTTGGAGACTAGCACCACATTTGCGAGCCAGCTTGGGAACTGTACCATGCGTATATGGTCGCCTCCAGGAGCTTCTCGACTTCCGCCCGTATGATGATGTTCTGCTCGGCACTATAGTCCCGCTTTCTTTGCTTGACGGGGCGAGCGTCTGGCCGGACATGTAGCTCATGCTGCGCAACGCTCGGCGAGATTCCTGGCAGCTCGTGCGTCGACCGCGCGAAGACGTCGTAGTTTTGTTGGAGACATCTGGTCAGCTTCTCCTTCTAGCTTGCCTCCAGGTCGGAGGCTATGAACGTCGTGGCCTCCGATCGAGCAGGGTGGATCTGTATCTCCTCCTTTTCTTCATAAACAAAAGTAGGTGGCTTTTCGGTTATAACGTTTACCTCGATACGGGGGGCCTTCCGAGCGGACCTCGACTCGGCTCGCACCATCTCCACATAGCAACGCCGTGCTACCAACTGATCGCCTCTAACTTCTCCCACTTGGTTTCCCACGGGGAACTTGATATTCTGATGGAAAGTTGAGACAACAGCCCGGAACTTGTTGAGGGTCGGTCGGCCTAAAATGACGTTGTACGCCGAGGGAGCGTCCACAATGATGAAGTTAGCAGTCCACGTCCTTCTGAGCGGCTCTTCCCCGAGCGAAATGGCCAACTTCATCCGACCAACTGGTTGAACCTCGTTACCGGTGAATCCGAACAAGGGTGTGGTCATTGGTAGCAGCTCCGCCCTGTCGATCTGGAGCTGGTCGAACGCCTTCTTGAAGATGATGTTGACCGAACTCTCTGTGTCAATAAAGATGCGATGAATAGTATAGTTTGCTATTACCGCTCGGATGATGAGGGCGTCATCGTGCGACACTTAGACTCCCTCGAGGTCGCCAGGACCAAAGCTGATCGCCGACCCATTCGCCTTCTCTTGGCTGCATCCCATAGCATGAATTTCCAATCGTCGGGCGTACGACTTGCGGGCTCAGTTGGAGTCACCACCTGTTGGTCCACCAGCGATGATATTGATTTCCCCCCGAGCGGTATTACTTCTATTTTCTTCCTCCTGAGCAGATGGTTTGGCTCGCTCATGGGAGACTCGAGGGTTGGTCCTTGGCTGGTGATGTTGCTGCTGATGGTGGTGCTGCTCGGGTGAACGCTAGTTATTCGCCGCTCGGCGTGCTGATGATGAGCTCGCCTGTCCAGTGAAGGTGATCGGCGATGATAGTTTCTCGGCTCAGGTTGGCTGACCGAGGGGAGACTCCGGCAGTCTCGAGTGTTATGAGTGGCTGATTGATGGATTTTGCAAAATATAGGCGTCCATACCTTGCCTTTTTGTCTAGGTCGCTCGGCCGCAATGTGCTGAACGGCGGGCAATCTGGAATCTTGAGGTGGCCTCATTCCCTCGGCACGTGGTCCTCTCGGCGGTTGCTGGTTGGTGTGTGTTCTCCGTTCGGTTTGGGCTAGGGGCTCGCCTGACGCTTCCTTCTTTCGGGCTGCTTGCGCTTCCTCCACGTTATATACTCACTTGCTTTTTTCAGCATGTGCTCGTAATCGCGGGGCGGCTTCCTGATGAGCGAGCGAAAGAAGTCCCCGTCGACTAAACCTTGTGTAAAAGCATGCATCATTGTCTCAGACGAGACTGCGGGGATGTCCATAGCTGCTTGGTTGAAGCGTTGGATGTAGGCTCGAAGAGTTTCTCTTGGCCCTTGCTTCATGGAAAAGAGGCTGACGCTAGTCTTCTGATAGCGTCGGCTGCTGGAAAAGTGATGGAGGAATGCCGTTTGGAAGTCTCTGAAACTCTTAATTGATCCGTCCGGCAACCTCCGGAACCAGCGTTGTGCCGAACCAGATAGTGTAGTGAGGAAGACTCTACATTTGACTCTGTCGGTGTATTGATGAAGAGTAGCAGCATTATCGAACTTACCGAGATGGTCTTCCGGATCAGTTGTACCGCTTTACTCTCCGATCGATATGAGAGCGTAATGCTTTGGGAGAGGGTCTTGTAAGATCGCCTCGGAGAACTGGCGATTGACCCGCTCGGGGGATGACTCTGCGCTCGGCGCCTTCCCCTTCTTGGCGTCCCGCATGGGCGCTTCATTGGACGATCCCTGGTTGGCTAGGGCCAGCTCCAACGGAGTCTGGAACAGTGCCCGGTGGAACGGAATAGGGGCGGGTGGCGCGTCTCCTGGTGTGCCGATCTGCCTCTTGTTCTATGCCCAGGTAGAGTATTGTTCCGGTCAGTCCTCCATTGCGCTCAGCCCCCAGAAGCCGAGGCGGCCAGCTGCGCTATCGGCTCAGCTTGGGCCTTCTGTTGTTGTTCGACCATCTTCGCAGCTCGCGCTTGAATGAGTGCGTCGAGCTCCTCGGGAGAGAGCGCCACCATGAGTTGGCGTCCAGCTTCTTCCATCTTCTCTGCTCGGCTTCAGGTGTGTTCCCACAGACGGCACCAATTTGATCCTGTCCGAGCGCTGAGTCGATGAAAACTGGGGACGTGGTGCTCTCTGTTGCCTTCGGGTGATCTTCGCAATGACGTGAACCTCCGGTGAACCTACAACAAAGCCGGGCCGGGAAGGGGTTCCCGGCGACGACCCTCCGACGCTCAAGTCAGGCAACGGCGAGATGAAGCAGAGGTAAAATAGTGAGACTGTGGCTACAGTAGATGAGAAAAATCATACCTCCGTCGAAATCCGGGGGTCTTTATATAGGACCCCGGAGAGGCGTGTGCACGCTTCCCGAGACGTGCACGTTCCACAAAGCATACCTCAGAATGGTTGTGTCAGAAAAGCGTGCCTGACACCATACTGCAACTATCCGAGCATATCTCTGCCACGACAGTGGAAACTTCCACCGTACGATCCTCGGTACGGCTCGGCCGCCGACCATGCTGTTTGTCGGCGGCAGGTGTCTCGAGAATGATATCTCTACCTGCCCTTTTCGTCCTCTTCTAAGTCTTTTGTCTCTTACTGGGCCGGACGGAATGCACGCTCGGCCTCCAGGGCGCTTGGATGTGTATGCGCATCGGACCGGGCGAGAAGGCCGCTCAGTCAAATACTCGGACAAGAGTGCGATCTGATTGATCCGCGGTTCGGTTGAGCGAATCGGTCGCTCGGCACAGCGGTTACTCTATAAGGGAGCTTGTGAGCGTCGGATGCTCGACCAGGTCGAGCTATCCATGCACCGTCCCGGGATTTACTCCAGTCGGTCGACTAGGCGACTTCCCCACCCCGCTCAGTCGGGACTTTGACTCTCCCGTGCCGCTGAGCCCTTATTATGTGGCCCCTCCATCCTTACCGCCGGATCAATATCGTCAATCGTAGTATTTATTTATTTTATTCATCTATTCATTTTTTTTCTTCTTTGTGCTTTTTTCCCTTCTCAGTCTTTCTTCTGTTAAAAAAATAAAAAAAAATAAAACATGGAAAAAAAGAAGAGAGAGAACAAAATGAAAAAAAAGAGAAAAAAAACTAGAGAAAATTTTTTTTAAAAAACAAGTAAAAAACAGTGCAAAAAAATAAGAAAAAAATGTCTTAGTTAGATTCTACTGAGATATCTATGCTATTGCAAAATAGATCTTTTTCTTTTTATATGGTTCCTTCTTTTTTAGATAAACTTGACCATAATAACTATTTACTATGGAAATTATAATTTCTTCTATTACTCTGTGTTCATGACTTAATCATGTTAATGGTACTTCATCCCCATCTTAAAAAGATGATACATCCTATGTTATTTGGTTTAAGAATGATCAATTAATCTTAACTTGGTTAATCTTATCAATTACTGAGCCTATATTCCCCATGCTCGTTGGCCTCAACACCTCTCATCAAGTTTGGGAAGCTCTTGATCATTCTTTTGTATCCCACTCTCAAGCACAGATTCTCCAATTTCGTCTACAATTACAGTCTGTGCAATGAGGAAATGCCTCTATCAATGACTATATGCAATCAGTCAAGACTATTGCTAACAACCTAACTGTAATTGGACATCCGGTCTCTGATACAGAACTATTAATGCATGTTCTTATAGGTTTGGATCCTCAATATGATAGTTTTGTTCCCATTGTAACAACTCGCATGGATCAAATGTCACTCGAAACTCTTCATGGTATGCTATATTCTCATGAAAGGCTTCTATAAATACAATATCAAAGGATGTCAGATTCTCTGTCTTTATCAGCACACATGATTAGCAAAACTCCACAACCTGATTAACATAATTAGCCTCCTCTCCAACTAGTCATCAAAATCAGATTGGAGGTTTCAGAGGCCGAGGTCGAGGTCGAGGTCGAGGATGTTGTTAGATTTGCTTCAACTATGGTCATTATGTTCAAAATTGTTATAAAAGATATTATTCAAATTTTGAGGAGGGCCTGTATTATTAAATCGACCCCCTCCCTCATCTTGGCAATCTAGTACTCAATCATCTCATTCTGAAGCATGCTCACTCTCCATCCCTCCTAATGCAACATCATCGATTTCAGAAACCCCAAGATGGCATCCGGATTTTAGACTCATCATGTTACACCTGAGTATAATATTCTTACAAAAGCTTCGCCTTATCATGGATTCGACATGGTACAAAAAGGTAACGGCTTAGGTTTGTAAATTGCTCACATTGGAAACACATCCTTTCATTCATATGGTTATACTTTTCGCATGCACAACACTCTTCATATTCCTTCTATCACTAAAAATTTACTTTCCTATGTCAATTTTCTCTTGATAATAATATATTTTTTTGAATTTCATTCTCATCATTGAAGGATCCCGCGATAGGAACTATTCTACTCTAAGGGGACACTAAAAATGGTTTTTATCATCTTCAACCCACCTCTCTCAAAACCTTTGTTGGAGAACGTACGAACAAATTCTCTTGACTTGCACATCTTGGTCCTCCATCTCTACATCTTGTTCAGGATATTATTAATCATTTTAATTTACCAACTTCTTTAACGTCATCATCTCATTTATATGAAGTTTGTACGAAAGTAAAATCTCATAAACTACCTTTTACATCCTCTACTCACAACTCTAGTTTTGCTTTGTAAATTATTCACTTTGATGTATTGGGTCCTGCTCCTATTCTTTCTAATCAATGTTTTCTTTACTTTGTTATTTTTATTGATAACTTTAGCAAGTTTACTTGCTTTTTTCTATAAAAAGAAAATCTGATCTATTCGATAACTTTTATCATTTTC
This sequence comes from Zingiber officinale, assembly GCF_018446385.1. Classification (NCBI taxonomy): domain Eukaryota; kingdom Viridiplantae; phylum Streptophyta; class Magnoliopsida; order Zingiberales; family Zingiberaceae; genus Zingiber; species Zingiber officinale. Next base: position 38,313,707 of record NC_055999.1, read on the forward strand.
AAAAGTATGTTGAGTGTTATTTTGATTGTAAAATACTCTCATTTCATTCTGATTAGGGTAGAGAGCATCAAGCATTTCATTATTATCTTACTTCCTCTAGCATCCTCCATCAAGTCTCTTGTCTTGTCCCCACAATCTTGAACAAAATGGATCCGCTGAGAAAAAACATCATCATGTGGTTGAAACTGCTTTAGTTCTTTTTAATCATGGCTCAGTTTCACTTAAATTTTAGGATGATGTTGTACAAACTGTAGTCACCTTATCAATAGTTTACCCACTCCACTACTTCAAAACAAATGTCTCTTGGAAAGACTTTATAATCATCCTCCAGATTACTCTTTCTTCTGTATCTTTGATTGCACATGTTATCTTTAGCTACAACCATACTCTAAATAGAAGTTAAACCCTCACTCTCAATAATGTCTTTTCCTTAGTTATAGTAATTTGCATCATGGGTACTATTGCCTCCATATTTCAACCAGACGAATATATATTTCTTGACATGTTACTTTTGATAAATCTCTTTTCCCGTTTACAGTTGCTACCTCGGATCCTCCTTCAGATGATTAAGAAACCTATCTAATATTACTAAGTAATATACTAGAATCCTCACAGATTGCTCCATCATGACATATTGAAAGTATAAGGGGGGATGATATCTTGGATCCTGCTCCATCTCCATAAATTCCAATAGACTTAGTGACTAGTGTCGATCCACTCTCTAGTTCTGATTATAATCCATCTGATCACTCATCTCCGAGTAGCTCTGATGATGATACTACTCGGCGAATGCTTCCTCTAAGTGATATTTATGCATGATGTCAACTAGTTTCCACTCATTATCCTCTTCCACATGCTCTTATTGCTTTTTCAAATTTTGTTGAACCTTCTAGCTTTACACAGGAAGTCAAAGATTCAAATTGGTGTGCTACGATGACTATAGAGTTTGATGCTCTTCTTCGCAATGCAACCTAGAGCTTAGTTCATCATACTTCATCTATGAATATTATGGGCTCTAAATGGGTTTATCGAATTAAGTATTGTGCAGATGGACATATTAAAATTTACAAAGCTCACCTTGATGCTAAAGGCTTTAATCAACCACCAAATATTAACTTTAATGATACTTTTAGTCCAGTCGTCAAAATTACAACCATCAGATTGCTACTATGTATAACTGTTAGCTCCAATTAGCTGATACGATAATTAGATGTTTCTAATGTTTTTCTTCATGGACATCTTGAAGAAGTTATTTTTATGGAGCAACTACCTAGATTTATCCACCCGTAACTTCCAACACATGTGTGTCAACTTTAAAAATCTATATATGGTCTTCGACAAGCACCTCGTGCATGGTTTCTTCATCTATCTACTTGACTTCATACTCAGAGATTTTCTAGTTCAAAAACTGACTCTTCCCTATTATATAAATATAATGAGGAATTTTTAATATTTATTCTGATTTATGTGGATGATATCTTAATAACTGTAGTGATCAAAATGACATTACTATTTTACTTCATCTTCTTCGTTAAGAGTTTTCTATTCGAAATCTTTGCAATGCTCGTTTTCTCTTTGGTATAGAGTTTCTCTCACATTCTGAAGGTTGTCTTCTCTCTTAGAGTAAATATATTACTAGACATCTACAATGAGCTAAAATGGATGGTACACGTCCTATCTTCACACCAATCCTTGAAGGTGGTTTCACTGCACCTTCATCCTCCTCTTCAATGGCTGACCTCCAGATCTATCGAAGTATTATTGGTGCCCTATAATATGTCATCATTATATGACCTGATATTACTTTCACTGTCAATTATACCTGTCAATTTATGCATGCTCCTACTAAACACCATTGGAAATGTGTTAAGAGAATTCTTTGATATCTCAAAAGCACTATTCTACATGATTTTTTTTATATCGTCAATTCTCATGAGAGTTGATTGCCTATAATAATGCAAATTGGGCTGGATCTCCCGAAGATAGACGTTCTACTAGAGGATATGTCATATTTCTTAGCCGAAATCTTGTTTCTTGGCTTTCAAAGAAGCAACTTACAATCTCTCGTTCAGGTACTGAAGCTGAAAATAAAGCTATAGCTAATGCGACATTAGAAATTATTTAGCTATAATCTCTTCTTTCAGAATTACACTTTTTCCCAATTGTTATGCCTAAAATTTGGTGTGATAATATTGGAGCTACTTTATCTTGTGGCAAATCTTGTTTTTTATGCCCATACCAAGCATGTCGAGATTGATTTTTATTTTGTTCATGAGCGTGTGGCGACTCGACAGCTTTTAGTTTCTTACATCTCTACTGAAAGTCAACTGCTATATTTACCAAGTTATTATCCAAACAACGTTTCACTAAGGCACTCCCGTTGAGTTTGTCAAGGGGTAATGACAATAATGAAAAATAATCTCAAATTGATTTCAATCAATTGAGATTTATTATATTTGGCATCACAATCAAGATTGACATGAATCAAATAGCAAAAATAATACTTCAAATCTATTATATTTATTGTTATACTTATAATTGTATGTTATATTTAATCTTTCCATTATTGTTTTGACAACTTATATAAATAAGCTTATTGAATTTAGTAAATAACAAATCAAAGAATTATTCTTTGTTCTATTTCTTTTCTCTATCTATTAGTTTCGACAATTTTATCCCCTCGGGATGTACAGTTAGCTAGCGCATGGTGGTGTTGTCTGTTGGAGTGTATACTGAAAGCCTAAGCTTTGTAAATATTCATTATGAATAAAGAATCACATTTGGTCTAATTATCTACATTTGTTTGTAGTTGTTCATTTAATTTATATTGTAGATAACATAGTATGTGGTGTCACATCCAGAAGATGATGTTATCAGTACCTTATAAATTATAAACAGTAGCTCACGACCAGAATGGAAAGGAACAAACCATTAGAAGGTCGTAGTGTAATTAGGTATTAGTTTATCTTGACTATATAATTACACTAGTACACTCAGAGTGTATTGAGTAGGACCATTTGAGGTCGTTTCTTTTATACTGACTTTATAAAGGAACAAAGACCTCGGTTATTATGAAAGTGTGTGCTCTTAATCCTAATATAATAACAAGCACATATATTTGATATTTATTTCTTTAATTTATCAATGGGTGAGATTTAGTTCGATGAATCAATAAGCCCGATAAATTGGGAAATGATATCACTTATAGTGTGTGTTGTTGATTATAGAAGGAAACTGTGTCCTAGAGATACTAGGTTGATAATGTCCCCAAGAGGAGCTCATAAGGATTGTCATGTTAAACCTGCAGGTGGACTTAGTCCGACATGGCGATAAGGTTGAGTGGTACTACTCTTGGACTTAGACATTAATTAAATGAGTTGTCATAACTCACTTAATTAGTGGACATTCGATATCTTAAACACGGGAGACTAACACACTCATAATAAGAAGGAGCCCAAAATGTAATTTGGGATTGGTGCGGTAGTTCAATGATAGTTCTCTAGTGGAATGAATTATCATTGATAAAATTAAGTTGTGTGTTCGGCGAACATGGGATGCTTAATTTTATCGGGAGACCAAACCAATTCCTCCTCTCGGTCCCTATCGTAGCCTCTTATTTATAGAGTTCTATACCCACCTATACCCACCTTCATACCCACCCATAGGGGCCGGCCAAGCTAGCTTGGGATCAAGCTAGGGCGGCCTAGGTATGAATTGGTGGCCGGCCCTAGCTTGAACCCAAGCTAGTAGGGCCGACCAAAATAAATAAAAAGAAATTTAATTTTAATTTTATTATTATGTGGAAGATATATTTTAAAGAGAATTAAAATTAAAATATCTCTCTTGTAAAAGATCTACAGAAGATTAAAGAAAGATTAGATCTCTTTCCTTATTTATAGATTGGAGAGATGTTTTATTTTTCTTTAAAATTATTCACATATTGATAAAATTAAAATTATAGAAATTCCTTTTATCAACCATGAAGAGATTTTAAAGAGAAATTTTATTTTAAAATTTCCGGAAACAAATTAGGAAGTTTTAATTGTTGATTAAAACTTGTCCTCTTTTGTTTTCCAATGATGTGGCCGGCCACTTGAAATTAATTGGAGAAATTTTATTTTATTTCTCTCAATTAAATCATGTCAAGGAAATTAAGGAAAATTTATTGTAATTAAATTTCCTAATTTGCCTAGGCCAAGGAATATAAAAGAAGGGGTGAGGGTGCCTTCACAAGAAACAACATCTATTATTCCTCTCCCTCTTTTGTTCCTTGGTGTGGCCGGCCAACCTCTCCCTCTCTTCCTCTTGTGGTGGCCGAACCCACCCTTCTATTGGAGCTCTTGTGGTGGCGGATACTACTCGGAGAAGAAGAAGAAGAAGAAGGAGAGAAAGCTAGCATCTCTTGGAGCTTGGTTAGTATTTTGTTTTTCTTCCTTGGTGAAGCTTCCTCTTTGTTGGCCGAACCTAGCTAGGAGGAGAAGAAGGTGATTGGTGGTTTCTCGTCTCGGAAGATCGTTGCCCACACAACGTCCGAGGTTAGAAGAGGAATACGGTAGAAGATCAAGAGGTTTTTCTACAAGGTATAACTAGTAATTTCTATTTCCGCATCATGCTAGTTATTTATGGAAATAATACCAAATACAAGAGGCTTACGTTCTATGATTTTGAATATGTTTTTCGAAGTTGTGTTCTTTTGTTTCTTTCTTTTCCTTGTGATTTGATTGTTCCTTTTGGTTAACCTAAAGTTATTTTAGGAAATTAAATATTAGCTTTCTATTAAAGGTTTTGTCTAGTCGGTGGTGGTTGCTCCCATATCCAAGAAGGCCATGTGCCTCGCCACGTCAGTACTGGGAACCTTTTATGGAAATTAATATTTAATGGAATTAATAACTTAAGGAGACTTGGGTCGAACGTGTTAAGTTCCGCAGGAGATCCAAGTCAAAACCTAAAAGAACAAATAGATTAAGTTTTGGATCAAACGTGTTAAGTTCCGCAGGCGATCCAAAATTTAATTTAAAAGAACACATGGTAGCTAGGAAAAGGTTCGGACCTTTGCAAAATTTTTATGCAGTGGAACCTATAGGTTTTCCGTATTGCACCAACAATTGGTATCAGAGCTAGGGTTTTGCCTCTGTGTATTTGGTATTTAGTTTAATTATGCACATGTCATACATAATTTAGGCAGGTTAATAGTAGGATGTGCTAACTCTATGGTTGCAGGATCCAACTATTATGGCTTTTAGTTAATTATGTGTGTGATTGGACCCTTGGACATGTCAAGGGCAATTTATATGTGTGTGCATGATTGTATTAAAATACAGCAGGAGCTGTATTTAGTTTTATTAGGATTTTATTTTTGATCTAGATACATGTACATTCCTTTTATGGAATATAGGATCAAAAATGTAAAATTCTATTTATGTCGCGAATCGAATCTTGCAAAGCGTGGAACCTTCTAAGGACCAGAGGCGCAGCGGAACTCGGAGCAAGATGGATGCGACAGTTAGACCCGGTGGCGGTGGCCAAATATGGCAGCAGCTTCAGATGACAACACACGGAGGACAATTAAAGATAAAAGCCATAATAGTTTAAAATTAGATTTTCTATTTATTGCTTTTATATTGTGCTGTGTGTTCATGTTAGTTTACAAGTTTAGTAGGCTAGCATAGTTAAAATTCCTCATTTATAAATAACTAAGTGGGAGAGGGATTTTTAAATCCCATGGTCTCCATTATCGGTTTGTAAGTGATGCAAACAAGCTTGCGCGTTGGCTCTGAGTGCCTTCCTCCATAACGGATGAGCTTGTTTGCGGATCACTAGAACAGACTTCCATTTTTGGATGACTATAGGAAGTTAATTAAGAGCGTGTGATCTTCCCCAACGGAAGGGGCATAATCTTATTAATGGACTTAGTGTCAAATAATGGTGTACACTTAGACACATCTAATAGTATCCTCCCCAACGGAGTCACTGCTATTATTTGTGTGACCAAATAATACCAACTATTAATTTTATTTGTCAAAAAGTTAGGTTGACAAGATAATAAAATTAATGGGCTAAAACCCTCCTTTTACAAATGTTGAATTTGTATACGTCCACACTAACGTGGCATACAAAATTCACGGTGTTTTAAGGTGTTGGTTAATTTAAAATAGTATTGTTTGAGGAATCAATATTATTCTAAATTTAGAGTTCGACCAAAAGTTATTTGTGATTCTTAGGATGTCTTTCAACCCACTGTCCATCATACTTCAACAAAATAGACTTCTGGACCAAATTACATAGATTGGAAAAGAAACACGGATATTGTTCGACTGCTGAAAGCTATAAATTTGTCTTGATGAACCTTGTCCTGATGCACCCACTGGTGAATCTACCCAAAAGGAGATTGAATATCATAAGAGATGGGTAAAGGCAGATGAGATGGCGCGGTGTTACATTTTGGCTTCAATGTCAAATGTATTGCAACATCAGCATCAAGATTTACCAACAGCCTATGATATTATGAACAATCTCAAGGAACTCTTTGGTCATCAGGATAGGGCTTCTAGGCAAGAAGCCATGAGAAAGATAATGACAGCCACCATGCAAGAGGGTACTCCTGTAAGGGATCATATCCTAAAGATGATTGCTTATCTGAACGAGATACAGATCCTTGGAGGAGAAATTGATAGGGAAACCCAGATCGATATGATCCTCCAAACGCTACCTAGAAGTTTTGAGCAGTTCCGCTTGAACTATAATATGAATAAGAGGATTTATTCATTAGGGGAACTACTGACAGAACTTCAAGCGGCAGAAGGATTATTTCGTCACAATTCTCAAATTCACTATGCTGAAAATGGCTCTACTTCTAAATCGAGAGGAAAGAAGAAGAAGAAACAAGTCGGTTCAAGAAAGAAAGTGAATAAATCTCAGAGTACAAGATTTAAAGTGGAGTGAAGAAAGCAAGGGCAAGTGCTTCATCTATGCAGTCAAGGCATTGGAGCGGTGTCCTCGTAAGAACAAAACAAAGGTATATCTCATGCTCTAGTTGTTGAAACATGTTTAGCGGTGTTATCTACCTGTGTGTGTAGATACGGAGCCAACGATCATGTCTGCAATTCCTTGCGGGGGTTCCCAACGACTATCTGAAGGAGAGATTACAGTCTACATGGGCAATGCTACTAAGGTGGCATGTTGTGCAGTGGGAGACGTCTACTTATCTTTTAGTAGAAATAAAATTTGGTTTTAAGAAATTATCTTTATGTACCCGATTTTAGAAAGAATTTAATTTCGGTTTCTAAACTGTTTTTAGATGGATATTCGGTTTCTTTCAGTAACGATGTAGTTATTAAAAGAAATAAAGTGATTATCTGTTACGGTGCATTAGTTGGCAATTTGTATATTTTAAATCCATTTCTTCCACAAAGCAAAACATGGAAATTTATAACTCATCTTCTAATTCTAATAAGAAAAAAACCTTCAGAAATGAACCAAGCATATCTTTGGCATCTAAGACTTGGTCATATTAATTTAAGTAGGATTCAGAGGCTTATAGCCGATGGACTTTTGAGTTCATTAGAGTTGGAAAATTTTCCAACTTGTGAATCTTGCTTAGAAGGTAAAATGACCAAGAGGTCGTTCAAGGCCAAGGGGTATAGAGCCAAAGAAGTGTTAGAGTTGGTTCACTCTGATTTGTGTGGTCCTATGTCTGTCCAGGCAAGAGGAGGTTTTGAATATTTTGTCTCTTTCATAGACGATTATTCAAGATATGGATACATTTACCTAATGCGCCGTAAGTCCGAATGCTTTGACAAGTTCAAAGAATACAAGGCTGATGTGGAGAAACGATTAGGTAAAAGTATCAAGACACTACGATCTGATCGTGGTGGCGAATACCTCTTAGGAGAGTTTAGGAATTACTTATCGGAGGTGGATTCAATCCCAATTGTCAACACCCCAACAGAATGGTGTAGCAGAGCGAAGGAATAGGACTCTTATGGAGATGGTTAGATCGATGATGAGTTATTGAATTACCAAATTCATTTTGGGGATATGCTCGAAACGAAGGCAGCGCACGTTCCGAACTTAGTACCTTCTAAATCGGTTTCTTCTACTCCCATAGAATTGTGGAATGGGCGAAAACCAGTCTAAGACATATTCGGTTTGGGGTAGTCCGGCACATGTCTTTGAAACCAGATCTTGATAAGTTAGAATCTCGTCTGAAGTTCGGCGTGTTTGTAGGATATCCTAAAGGAACGAAAGGTGGTTTATTTTATAGTCCTAAAGACGAGGAAGGTCATTGTTAGCACCAATGCCCGTTTTGAAGAAGACTATATAATGGATCACAAGCCCGATAGTAAAGTTGTTTTAGAAGAACTTAGAGAGGACATGTCTAAGTACCAACAGGACAAGATGAAGTACCACAAGAGACTGCAACACGTGTCACACATGATGCACAACCACACAGTACCTCGTCGTAGTGGGAGGGTTGTGAGGCAGACTGAAAGATTCATGTTTTGGGAGAGTCTTGGACTTGATCCGGGTAAACATGAACTGATCCGATCGTATAATGACACTCCAAGATATAGATCGCATCTTGGCAAAGGCAATGAATTCTAAAATAGAGTCTATGTACTCTAATAAGGTCCGGGAGCTTGTAGAACCACACGATGGTGTAAAAGCTGTTGGATGCAAGTGGATCTACAAAAGGAAAAGAGGGACGGAAGGAAGATAGGCTTGTTGCGAAAGGGTACACTCAGAAAGAGGGAATCGATTATGAGGAGACCTTTTCATCGGTAGCCATGCTTAAGTATATCCGGATACTCTTATCCATTGTTTCTCATATGGATTATGAGATTTGGCAAATGGATGTCAAGACAGCTTTCTTTAATGGAAGTCTAGAAGAGAACATCCATATGAAGCAACCAGAAGGGTTCATTGAAAGAGGCAAAGAGCATCTAGTGTGCAAGCTCAATCGGTCCATTTATGGACTGAAGCAAGCTTCAAGGTCTTGGAACATCCGGTTTAATGAAGTAATCCAGTCATATGGATTTATTCAGTGTCCAGATGAGTCTTGTGTATACAAGAAGTGTAACGGAAACGTGGTGGTATTTCTTGTACTATACGTAGATGATATTTTGTTAATTGGCAACAATGTCAAGGTATTATCGAACGTAAGGGTATGGTTGTCCAAACAATTTGATATGAAGGACTTAGGAGAATGTGCACACATTCTTGGGATCAAAGGGATCGTAAGAAAAGAATGTTGTGTCTATCCCAAGCTTCATACAATCCTTGCTCGTTTTAGCATGCGGGATTCCAAGAAAGGGTTTCTACCTTTTAGACATGGAGTAGCTTTATCTAAAGAGATGTCTCCAAAGACATCAAAAGAGATAGAGGACATGAAAGCAGTTCCTTATGCTTGTTGTAGGAAACCTAATGTATGCAATGCTATATACGAGACACGATATCTGTTTTGTAGGGCATGGTCAGCAGATATCGAGTAACCTGGACAAGGACATTGGACTGTGGTAAAGCATATTGCTAGGCAGATAATTTGATCCCTGTGGGTTACACGAATTTTGATTTCCAATCGATAGGGATAATAGTAAGTCTACATCGGGCTATGTGTTTACTTTAGGAGGTGGAGCCATTTCATGGAGGAGTGTTAAGCATAGTGCTTTTCAGGCAGCCTCTGAAGCAGCCAAAGAAGCAGTATGGCTCGGGAACTTCTAATGGACTTAGATGTGATTCTGGTTTGCCCAAAATCATCACAATTTATTGTGATAACAAGTGATACAGTTGCAAACTCGAAGGAACCACGAGCCCATAAGGCAAGTAAACATATAGAGTGCAAGTACCACCCGATACGAGATATCGTATAACGAGGAGAAGTTGTCATCGCCAAGATTGCATCAGAGATAACCGGCAGATCCTTTCACTAAGGCCCTTAAGGTAAAGCTTTGATCGGCATGTGGAGGAATGGGAATCGGATGTATGGTAGAAGATATGGCAGCTTAGTCATTAGTATAAGTGGGAGATTGTTGAGTGTATACTAAAAGCCTAAGCTTTGTAAACATTCATTATGAATAAAGAATCACATTTGGTCTAATATCTACATTTGTTTGTAGTTGTTCATTTAATTTATATTGTAGATAACATAGTATGTGGTGTCACATACAGAAGATGATGTTATCAGTACCTTATAAATTATAAACAGTAGCTCACGACCAGAATGGAAAGGAACAAACCATTAGAAGGTCGTAGTGTAATTAGGTATTAGTTTATCTTGACTATATAATTACACTAGTACACTCAGAGTGTATTGAGTAGGACCATTTGAGGTCGTTTCTTTTATACTGACTTTATAAAGGAACAAAGACCTCGGTTATTATGAAAGTGTGTGCTCTTAATCCTAATATAATAACAAGCACATATATTTGATATTTATTTCTTTAATTTATCAATGGGTGAGATTTAGTTCGATGAATCAATAAGCCCGATAAATTGGGAAATGATATCACTTATAGTGTGTGTTGTTGATTATAGAAGGAAACTGTGTCCTAGAGATACTAGGTTGATAATGTCCCCAAGAGGAGCTCATAAGGATTGTCATGTTAAACCCTGCAGGTGGATTTAGTCCGACATGACGATAAGGTTGAGTGGTACTACTCTTGGACTTAGACATTAATTAAATGAGTTGTCGATAACTCACTTAATTAGTGGACATTCGATATCTTAAACAGGAGACTAACACACTCATAATAAGAAGGAGCCAAAATGTAATTTGGGATTGGTGCGGTAGTTCAATGATAGTTCTCTAGTGGAATGAATTATCATTGATAAAATTAAGTTGTGTGTTCGGCGAACATGGGATGCTTAATTTTATCGGAGACCAAAACCAATTCCTCCTCTCGGTCCTATCGTAGCCTCTTATTTATAGAGTTCTATACCCACCTATACCCACCTTCTATACCCACCCAGTAGGGGCCCAAGCTAGCTTGGGATCGAGCTAGGGCGGCCTAGGTATGAATTGGGTGGCGGCCTAACTGAACCCAAGCTAGTAGGGTCGACCAAAATAAATTAAAAAGAAATTTAATTTTAATTTTATTATTATGTGAAGATATATTTTAAAGAGAATTAAAATTAAAATATCTCTCTTGTAAAAGATCTACAAGATTAAAGAAAGAGATTAGATCTCTTTCCTTATTTATAGATTGGAGAGATGTTTTATTTTTCTTTAAAATTATTCATATTGATAAAATTAAAATTATAGAAATTTCCTTTATCAACCATGAAGAGATTTTAAAGAAATTTTATTTTTAAAATTTCCGGAAACAAATTAGGAAGTTTTAATTGTTGATTAAAACTTGTCCTCTTTGTTTTCCAATGATGGGGCCACTTGAAATTAATTGGGAAATTTTATTTTATTTCTCTCAATTAAATCATGTCAAGGAAATTAAGGAAAATTTATTGTAATTAAATTTCCTAATTTGCCTAAGCAAGGAATATAAAAGAAGGGTGAGGGTGCCTTCACAAGAAACAACATCTATTATTCCTCTCCCTCTTTTGTTCCTTGGTGTGTGCCAACCTCTCCCTCTCTTCCTCTTGTGGTGGCGAACCCTACCCTTCTATTGGAGCTCTTGTGGTGGCGGATACTACTCGGGAGAAGAAGAAGAAGAAGGAGAAAGCTAGCATCTCTTGGAGCTTGGTTAGTATTTTGTTTTCTTCCTTGGTGAAGCTTCCTCTTTGTTGGCGAACCTAGCTAGGAGGAGAAGAAGGTGATTGGTGGTTTCTCGTCTCGGAAGATCGTTGCCCACACAACGTCCAAGGTTAGAAGAGGAATACGGTAGAAGATCAAGAGGTTTTCTACAAGGTATAACTAGTAATTTCTATTTCCGCATCATGCTAGTTATTTATGGAAATAATACCAAATACAAGAGGCTACGTTCTAGAATTTCGAATATGTTTCGAAGTTGTGTTCTTTTGTTTCTTTCTTTTCCTTGTGATTTGATTGTTCCTTTTGGTTAACCTAAAGTTATTTTAGGAAATTAAATATTAGCTTTCTATTAAAGGTTTTGTCTAGTCGGTGGTGGTTGCTCCCATATCCAAGAAGGCCATGTGCCTCGCCACGTCAGTACTGGGAACCTTTTATGGAAATTAATATTTAATGGAATTAATAACTTAAGGAGACTTGGGTCGAACGTGTTAAGTTCCGCAGGAGATCCAAGTCAAAACCTAAAAGAACAAATAGATTAAGTTTTGGATCAAACGTGTTAAGTTCCGCAGACGATCCAAAATTTAATTTAAAAGAACACATGGTAGCTAGGAAAAGGTTCAGACCTTTGTACAAAATTTTTGTACAGTGGAACCTATAGGTTTTCCGAGTAGCAACCAACATTGTCATCGTGAGGTCTGGAGTCAAATCCTGCCTGCCCTTCCCATGCATTATTCAACTATCCAAGATAAGTAACCACCTATAATTTACTTCTTCTGTATTAACTTAGGAACAGGCTGACGGAGATGCTGGAGACGAACGAATCATCTTTTACCATCATATTTGTGACCATTTGTCCATGGTTTCATAGTTCATCACAATCTGACTACAAAGATGATTATGCTTACGTCAAATATCTTTAGTAATTCGTCCTGTATATGAAGGTAAATTATATAGTTAATTTATAATTGACTGTAAAGTGGATAGGATTGGAAGAAATTTTGTTTCTAGAATGTATTTACTCAGAATTGATCTATATTCTATTATAATTAATCCACTAAAAATCATGCGAGGATGATCAAAATTTGCTTATAATTTTATAGTCCGTTACGTAGCCTCCACCTAAGTACAATTTCACAATTAATTATGATCGTCAAATATTGCTAAATTTTTTTATTTTAATATTTTAAAAAAAATATTTTGAAAAATAAATACGGCAGATATAAAATTTAAGTATTTATTTTAAATATTTTTTAAAGTTGTTTATAAATTACCGTTATATATGATAAAGATACATAAACGAACATGCATACCACTGTGGAGAAGATAAGATGGTTTATTTGTAAGGTAGGTAAACAAATTACAATAGAGGTAGTTCATCCAGCTAGCCACCATGGGGATCAGATCCTAATCAACAACGTACTACGTAGCTCTTGTAATATAAATTATGTCTCAAATCTGATTGGTAAGTGCAGCGTTTTTTCAATCTGCAGGGACATTAATTGTTTGCAGTGTCTATAGCACGTTGGATCATGAGGGTCAAGCTCTGATGAGACGCCCCGCCTGGTTCCATCGCATTCTTCGCCTCCATCGCCAATTTTCTCACCCTCTGCCTCCTCTCCTCCGCCTCCTCGCCCGCTCCCATCACCAACTCCACCGCCCGCTCCACGTCCTCGCGGGTTATTAACCCCTCGCTCTCTCTCGACACCATGAACGTCTTGGTTTGGGGCTTCAGCGCCACGCCAGTCCGCAGAACCTCCACCACCAACTTCTCGTTCAGAAACTGGTCCCCCAGGTGCGGCCACGTGATCAGGGGCACTCCCTGAGACACCGCCTCCAGCGTCGAGTTCCAGCCGCAGTGCGTCAGGAACGCCCCCACGGCGGGGTGTGACAGGATCATCAGCTGCGGCACCCATCCCTTCAGTATCAGCCCTCGGGACCTTGTCCGCTCCTCGAACCCCTCCTCGCCCAGCCACTGCTCCACCTCCGGCGATAAGTCCCTCTGCTTCACCACCCAGATGAATGGCCGGTTGGATGCCTCCAATCCATGCCCTACCTCGAAGATGTGCGAGGAACTAATCGAACTGATGGTGCCGAAGCTGACGTAGATAACGGACGCCGTGTCTTTGGCGTCGAGCCAATTCGAAATCCGCTCCGCCTCTTCGGCAGCCGTCTTGTGGCCGCGCACGACTGTGTCTTTCGTTTCCTTGTTGGTGAGGCTCACCGGTCCGATAGGCCAAATCGGTTTCCCGAGAGCCCTCTGGTAGAGATCGAGAAAGGGGGACTCCATCTCGCGGAAGGTGTTGATGATTATCCCATCAGCCGTGGCTTCCGCCTCCAGCACCTGGCCATGAAGCTTCTCCCAGCCTGGGAAGTCGAAGAATCCCAGAGCCTGGATCCTCACCACCTCTATTTTGTGAGGCAACCCAGGGACGAAGAAGGGCTGGAAGAAGTCGCTGGGAACGTCTCCGGAGGATGCAGATTCGTGAACGTTGCGGCTGCACAAGAGGTAGAAGCAGGAGGGCCCGTGGAAGACGAAGCGGGGCAGTTCCAGCTCCCGAGCGACCTCCATCGTCCAGGGAGTGCACGAGTCGGAGACAAGGCAGGTCGGCCTCAGCCGCTGCTGGCGGAGGTAGCCGACCAGCTGCTCGCTCAGCATGCTCATCGCCACGAAGAACTTGTCCGACTGCTCGCGGAACTCGAGGAGGTCGACGTTCTCGGTGCCCTCCGGCAGGCCGACTTCGGCGCAGGGGAAGCGGAGCTCGGCGAGGCGGATCAGGAGGCCGAAGTCGTTGACGCGGTCGATGAGAGCCTTGAAGCGAGCGGAGTTGTGGGGAGAAGTGACGACGGTGACGAGCGCCCCGCGGGTGGCGAGGAGACGGGCCAGGTCGATCATGGGGATCATGTGCCCCTGCGCGAAGAGCGGCACCAGCACGAAGTGAAGCTTCTGCTGGCCACCGGCCTCCATCTCGGCGACTTGCTTTGTCATCGAACCGCACTAATTTTCTCCGAGAATCGAAACGGTGCGGGCCGTGCGGCGATTAAAACGCCCTCCTAGCTAGTTCTTCCTCCGGAACATATATCCAGATGATATAAATACAACAACAGCAACTCGAATGATTTGATTATATGGATGAACCCTTGTTCAACGTACGGACAGCTTTCAGCTACTCTGATCTTCTAGAAGGTCATCGGCAGTTTCGTCCAGAGCGGCCACGATGAAACCAAAGTTGACCGCCTCCAGCAACGCCAACCGAGTGCCGACGGAAGGGGCCTCGACGCGATCATACGGTCACGAAAACTCTGAGCTCACCGATGACGAAGCAGCAGATCTAGATGTGGTACCGCCGGTGCATTTCTTGGACAGCGTACAGCTGGTAGGATTCGCATTACTTTAGCATCTGAGTTTCCGAAGCAGTAATTCGAACGCAGCAATTCTATCATTGGAGAATCGCCATAGATCTGACAGCTGCATGCCATTGTAGGGTGTGCATAAACAGCGAGGATCGTGTCTTCTGATAGAAAATTGTTTATTAGAACATGTAGTTTCCTTCCAACTGCCTCGTGAGGTTGATATGCTTGGAAGTCATTGCATCTTTATTCTTAATAGAAGACACGCAGCATGCGTGGTATTATTTTTTACTAACCAAATATTTGATTCTTTCTTATGTTTACCTCGATAAGATTCTTCTTTATTTATCATCTGATCTTGTCCGAAAGCTGAGTCGGATGAAAACAGACCTCAATGTATTGGAAGTTGACGGAAAGTCGTCGCGGAGTCCGATCTACCTGGCATCCTCCGGAAGAATTCACACGGGCGGATGACGAAGGATGATGACCAGGATATATGACGCTACGGCTCTGTGCATACTCAGACGAGCCCACGAGTCGTTAGAGATCAGAAACCAGGGAAAAAATCCCCGGGTCAGGCCCTCTGACGCTCACGTCAGGTACTTTTCCCCCAGAAACACAGAAAAAGGACGGAAAGTAAAGACGAATAAGAAATGACGAGTGAGCGTACCTGCATAAGGGACAAACCTTCCCTTTTTATACTGCAACGGATGTTTCTGGAGGCTGGCGGATGTCAGGGAATGTCGACTGTCGGACTTTGTCTGGCGGTGAATGACACGCGGCATCTCCTCATAGGCCAGCGGCAGAACCAAAGGGGTAATGAGCCCCGACTGTTAGCATATTCCCTGACACACTGATTATTCTCTGACATTCTCTGACAGGCAGTTACGATTCCCTGGTTTGTTTGTCCTGTAGTGTCTGGATACTATGTCTGTATTACGACCTGCTTTTTTCTATTGTTATCCATGGTTCGTATATCCCGACTTGTACGTCAGGTCTGTATTCTGACCTGCTTCTGTCTGCTGTTAACCATGGTTAAGATGTCCCGACTTGTACGCCAGACCTGTATTCCGACCTGTACTTTCCGACCTATCCGTCGGGTCTGTATTCTGACCTGCTTCTGTCTACTGTTATCCATGGCTTGTCCGTTCTGCTTGTACGCCCGGTCTGTATCCCGATCCGCTTCTGTCTGTTGTTATCCCTGATTTGTACTTCCCGACCTGTAAGTCAGGTCTGTATCCCGACATGCTTCTGTCTTTCCTAATCCATGGTTTGTATGTCCCGACCTGTACGCCAAATATGTATCCCGACCCGCTTCTGTCCTTCCTGATCCATGGTTTGTATGTCCTGACCTGTACGCCAAGTCTGTATTCCGACCTACTTCTGTCTGCTATTATACATGGTTCGTATGTCTCGACCTGTACGTCAGACTTGTATTCAGACCTGCTTCTATATACTGTTATCCATGGTTCGTATGTCCCGACATGTACGCCAGACCTGTATTCCGACCTGCTTCTATCTACTGTTATCCATGACTTGCACATTCTGACCTGTCCGCCAGGTCTGTATTCCGACCTGCACTTTCCGACCTGTCCGCCAGGTCGGTATTCTGACCAGCTTCTATCTATTGTTATCCATGGCTTGCACGTTTTGACCTGCCCGCCAGGTCTATATTCCGACCTACACTTTCCGACCTGTCCGCCAGGTCTGTATCCCGACCTTCTGTGTTTCGCCCGAGGTCTTTCCTTCTGCGCCTTTACCTGGCCTGTGGGTCGACTCCTTAGCTGTACATGGCCTGTGGATCCAGTTCTCAGCTGTACCCGGCCTGTGAGCTCCGTTCTTGATTGCTATCGAGGCTGGATCTGGTCTAACTTGGAATCTTATCCTTTGACTGCCCCGTCAGCTGGGACTCTGACCACATCCACGCAAGCTTGACTTCTGACTTCCATGAGGGCTAGACTTCTGACCTCCATGCAACCTTGACTTTTGACCTCCACGTAAGCTTGACTTCTGACCTCCACGTAAGCTTGACTTCTGACCTCCACGGGGGCTAGACTTCTGACCTCCATGTAAGCTTGACTTCTGACCTCCACGTAAGCTTGACTTCTGACCTCCACGTAAGCTTGACTCCTGACCATTCTGTGGTCTTGACTCCTAACCACATCATCTTACTAACCCTATAATCATGCACCGTATCACAAGCCTCCCCCTCAAGTCTAGCAAAGGAGGCTCTAGTCCGACTGACTAGACCTAAGTCCCTTTATTACCTGACCTGGTTCTTTCATCCTCTGCTAACCTGTTTTCCATCTATCTTCTTCAGAATTTCTCGTCGTCCTTGGAGATAAACGGGATGGTTCTGTGTGTATATTGATTCTTCAACTTCCGAGCATATTCTTCTCCTATAAATGTTAACACTATTTTCCAAGCATCCACTCAAGTTCCGAGGAAATCCCTTCACCTTCTTCTTCCTTATAAAAGATCTAAGCATACCCTTCTCTTCTCTGCCTCAAGCTATCCTCTTGTTAATAAAGCATCAAGCCTCTATGGAACCTGCAACAGAATCCAGCGAATTTGCTTCTTTGCTTCAGCAAATTGCCCATCTGACGGAGTTATTGGCTCAAAAAGAGGAAGCCTTGAAGGAGATGACTGCGAGCAGAGATCTTCAAGCGTCCCTTACTCATGAAATGGAAAACCTCTGGCTGGCCGCCAAATCCAGAACCCGGGCCGAAGTTGCTCTCAAGCTGAAAGCTCAATCGGACTTCCAGAGCCAAGTTCACTATATTATCTATTTGAAGATGAAACATGAGGACGAGGTGGCTCTCCTAAAAGAGGAAGGACGGATCAGAGACGAGACTATTGGGCAACTGAAGCGCGCCATTGATCTTATTAAGGAAGATCTAACTAGAGCTCAAGCTCATCTGGCCAGGAAGGATCAAGCCTCTGGATCTGGTAGCAATGTAAACCCTTAAAAAATGTTCACCTTGTTAACGAAATAAAACTTGTTTCTTG